>NW_010967330.1:41381-55804 GCF_000463585.1 Tarenaya hassleriana
TCCAATGCATTAAATGAGGTGGTTGGGAAGCTAGTTGTTGGAGTTCCTTGATGTTGCATTAAATGAGGTGGTTGGGAAGCTAGTTGTTGGAATTCCTTGATGTTGCATTAAATGAGGTGGTTGGGAAGCTAGTTGTTGGAGTTGCCTTGATGATGAAGAAGTTTCCTTTGGATAATTGTCTTGCACTCCAAGCAACTTCCTTTTACTTGGTGGCTTCGATCCGAGGTGGAACTCGGTTGTGGAACTCGGTTTGCCGTTACCTTTGCTCTGTGTATGCTTCCGCCAAGATCTTCTTTACGAGATGTTGTTAGATCCGATGTCCTCATCATTCCCTCTCTCTTAAGAAGTTTTGTCCTCATCATTCCCTCTCGCTTCTCCGGGTTTTGCCCTCAAAACTTATTTACGAAATAAACTGAAATAAAGGATAGATCTCACCGGGGTTAGACGTCCGTTGGCTCGAGCAAGCTCTGATACCAAAATGATACACGCCTTGGCTCGGAGAGGATGGAATCTGATCCAAAACACAATCATCCGCACTTCACGGAGAAGGCTCTCGAATTCGCGTTCGGGTTGTGGTTAAAACGAAGGGGAATTGGATGGATCTTAGTTTCAATCACCGGCTCTAAAAGGCTCTCGAATGCAAAACTAAGATAGAAAAATGGATGGAACGAAGGGAAAGAATAGATAGTGGACCTCGGACACACCAAGGCTTGAGTTCGGACACACCAAACTCGTGATCTCGGACACACCGAAGATCGGGATAAATTTTGGACAAACCGAAGAAGAGTTTATAAAACTCGAAATGTTTGAGACATTCTACAAGTCTGATTACAAATGATGCATTACAAGGCCTTTATATAGGCTAGAATTCTCAACAACAATATTAAATGACAAGAACATGCAAGAGGGGTAGGAGTCCAATGCATTAAATGAGGTGGTTGGGAAGCTAGTTGTTGGAGTTGCCTTGATGATGAAGAAGCTTCCTTTCGATAATTGTCTTGCACTCCAAGCAACTTCCTTTTACTTGGTGGCTTCGATCCGAGGTGAAACTCGGTTTGCCCTTGTCTTTGCTCCATGTATGCTTCCGTTAAGATCTTCGTTTCGAGATGTTGTTGGGTTCGATGTCCTCATCATTCCCTCTCTCTTCAGAAGTTTTTTCCACATCATTCTCTCTCTCTTCTCCGTGTTTTGCCCTCAAAACTTGTTTACGAAATAAACCGGATCATAATGTGCATGTCGTCCGAGGTCCACTATCTATTCTTTCCCTTGTCGTTTGGGACATTGATGTGCCATATGAACTTGGTCCCTACACTTGTAATTCACGTTCTTGCGAGTAGGATTAGTATATAAGGAAAACGTGTTGTTACCTTGATGTTTTTGTTCATGTTTGCGTCCATGCATAATTTTTGCTCCCTCGTAATCGTCATGTCGTCCGTGGTTATGAGTCGCTCGTTGACGGATATTACGTCTTTCTTGGAAGCATTGACGTTCGTTTTGAATATCTTCAAGACGAGCAAGTCGACCATCGATGTCTTGAAGAATCTTCAAAACAGCACTTTGTTCTTCTTTCGATAAATTCATGACTAAAAGAGTTGAGCACACAAATGAGCACACAAATTCGACAATCACAAAGTACAGAATCAGATTCGATCAAGGAAGGATTTCACCGTGATTTGGAGATGTTTGAGGCTCGTGAATCTTGCTTGAATCCCTCGTTTACAGCCTATCAAAACATAACACAAAATCAGACTTTCGGAGCTTATGTTTTGGAACAGTTTTTTCGGTTTTGTTATGAAACAAAATTGAAATGACAATAAAACGAAATCGCAAAAGGATAGATCTCACCCGGGGCACGTCCTATGGCTCGAGCAAGCTCTGATACCAAAATGATACACGCCTTGGCTCGGAGAGGATGGAATCTGATCCAAAACGCAATCACCCGCACTTCACGGAGAAGGCTCTCGAATTCGCGTTCGGATTGTGGTTAAAACGAAGGGGAATTGGATGGATCTTAGTTTCAATCACCGGCTCTAAAAGGCTCTCGAATTCAAAACTAAGATAGAAAAATGGATGGAACGAAGGGGAAGAATAGATAGTGGACCTCGGACACACCAAGGCTTGAGTTCGGACACACCAAACTCGTGATCTCGGACACACCGAAGATCGGGATAAATTTCGGACAAACCGAAGAAGAGTTTATAAAACTCGAAATGTTTGAGACATTCTACAAGTCTGATTACAAATGATGCATTACAAGGCCTTTATATAGGCTAGAATTCTCAACTATAACATTAAATGACAAGAACATGCAAGAGAGGTAGGAGTCCAATGCATTAAATGAGGTGGTTGGGAAGCTAGTTGTTGGAGTTGTCTTGATGTTGCATTAAATGAGGTGGTTGGGAAGCTAGTTGTTGGAGTTGCCTTGATGATGAAGAAGCTTCCTTTCGATAATTGTCTTGCACTCCAAGCAACTTCCTTTTACTTGGTGGCTTCGATCCGAGGTGAAACTCGGTTTGCCCTTGTCTTTGCTCCATGTATGCTTCCGTTAAGATCTTCGTTTCGAGATGTTGTTGGGTTCGATGTCCTCATCAAGGAACCTTACGATGAGCAGTGGCACAGTTCTCTGCAAGTGTCAGTGTCCTACTACACCTGATGAGCGAGAACGCATGGATCAGATTCCATATGCTTCGGCAATTGGATCCATCATGTATGCCATGCTTTGTACTCGACCGGATGTATCCTACGCGTTGAGCATTACGAGTAGATACCAGTCAGATCCAGGTGAGCCGCACTGGATCGCCGTCAAGAACATCCTGAAGTACTTGAGAAGGACTAAGGATGTGTTCTTGGTATACGGTGGGTCGGAAGACGAGCTCGCTGTAAGAGGTTACACCGATGCTAGTTTTCAGTCAGACCCGGATGACTACAGATCGCAGTCTGGCTATGTTTTCTGTTTGAACACAAACTTTCTGATCCAAACAGCTTCCTTTGCTGCGTCCGACGCTGCAATATACTCAGCTTCTGTAGTAGAATCTGCAACGGTCGCCTGCTTGGAACTCTTCCAGCTAACAGCGCCTCCGTTCAAATAGAAAACATAGCCAGACTGCGATCTGTAGTCATCCGGGTCTGACTGGAAACTAGCATCGGTGTAACCTCTTACAGCGAGCTCGTCTTCCGACCCACCGTATACCAAGAACACATCCTTAGTCCTTCTCAAGTACTTCAGGATGTTCTTGACGGCGATCCAGTGCGGCTCACCTGGATCTGACTGGTATCTACTCGTAATGCTCAACGCGTAGGATACATCCGGTCGAGTACAAAGCATGGCATACATGATGGATCCAATTGCCGAAGCATATGGAATACGATCCATGCGTTCTCGCTCATCAGGTGTCATAGGACACTGACTCTTGCAGAGAACTGTGCCACTGCTCATCGGTAAGGTTCCTTTCTTGGAATCTTGCATCTTGAACCGTTTCAAGACCTTATCGATGTAAGTACTCTGACACAATCCTAGAAAACGCCTCGATCTATCTCTATAGATCTTTATTCCTAGAATATAGGCCGCTTCTCCTAGGTCCTTCATAGAAAACTGCGTTCCTAGCCAAGACTTAACGTCTTGCAAGGTAGGAACATCATTCCCTATAAGGAGAATGTCATCCACGTACAACACGATAGAGATATCGCTGGGCCCCTCGTGTGAGCAAGACTGTAGAAATGTGTGGCCGCACTATAGACGAACGTCGTCTATTTCAGACAGTCGAACTCAGTGAACGAGAAAGCAGTCGAATCAGATAAGGTGGCTTGTCCATGCCTTATGTTCGACATATGATATCGCGATACAAAAGGATCATCAGTCGGAATCATCACTGGCTTTCGTATGATCACAAACAAACTCTATTCGAGATAGGTAGTCATAGTGTCTTGCTAGAGACCGCTTATGACTTGTATTACCGGAATGGAGATTCTGTGTTTTACTGCTATTCCGGATGAGCCTACAGGGTCACATACAATAGGGATGGACAAGTACGTGTGCTAAATTATCCCGATTAGGAATCCTAATTGGATTGAGATTCCTAATTGGAATAGGAATCCTAATGGGATTAGGAATCCTATTATGTATAGGAATCCTAATGAGATTAGAATTCTATTACATCTAGGAAACCTAATGAGATTAGAATTCTAATAGGTTTAGGAAACCTAATTAGATTAGGATTCCTAGTAATCTATTCCTTGTCAAATTAGGATTTTGGAAAGTCTATATAAGGAGAATGTCTTCTAGGGTTTTAAAAAAATGAAAAAAAGGAGAAGAAAAAAAAGAAGAAAAATAAAACCCTAAGCCTCCAAAAACCTTGCACACAAGAGAGATCGAGATCTCTAGTCCTAGCAGACAAGTTCCAAGGTGTTGGAATCCATCCCGACGTGTGGATACGTGTAGAGGGCGAGGTATTCTTCCTGCCTTTCGTGATCAGACGTGTTCTTCGATTGATACAGGCCCCGGATCGATTGAGGTAAGCGTTCTAACGTTTCTACGATTCATTAGAAGCATGGTTCTAGGGTTTATTAAATTTTTGTTTTACATCCGCTGCGCAAACCCTAGAATCGATCTCTTAGGAATAGGATTCGCTCATGAGATCCCAGGAAACCCAACAGCTCGACATTGTTGGAGAAAATCACCTTGGAGAAGAGTTCTAGAGAGATTTGGAGATCAAGAGAAGAATTTTGGAGGAGAAGACACCATTGAAGACTATTTTTAGCATCTCTTCTCCTTTTCTATATTTCTCCATTTTGCTTTCTGTTTTGAAACCCTAGATATGGAGTAGTGACTTTGTTGTGGGTGAAAGATCCCCACTTTTGTATGGATACCTATGCTTAACCTATGATGTTTATGAGTTTTCTTCCATGGGTTTGATGTTTTATGCTTAATGCTATTGACTTGGATGAAACCCTAGTTGATAAGATGATAGAACACATTGATCATAGGGATATGGGGATGTTTTTTGGAATCAAACATCAAATGAGTGAGTTAGTCACATTGGGAGATGACTTAACTTGCTTAGGGTTCATGATAGGGAACATTAATGCATTTAGAGATCATTTAGGCCATTGGGAGATGGGTAAATCGATTCTCTAGATAGTGAGTTTAAGCTCGGGAGAGACAAACTCTAGATGAAGTGCTTGAAACCCCCATTTGGAAGGTAAACCCCTAGACATTGTAGCATCATCAACCATCCATGCGATTCATGAGGGATCCCGAACCTACAACGCCTTAAATCATTGTTTGCAAACTCGTCGATTTTATTGCTTTCTTTCATTCGGACATACACCCTCACCTACATTTTTATTTGATCATCAATCTAGCTTAGGGATAAACTAATACAACCTAGTCCTCCTGTTCGACTCCGGTACTACAACTACCGTATACTTGCGGATAGTGGTACGGATTGGGTACTAAATATAAGACTCGGTGCGTGCGCATCACACATCTCCTCTGTCTACGATTTCTCTAATAAGATGAAATCGCCTGAGTATGTGTTTGGATCTCTGGTGTGACCTTGGTTCCTTGGCTTGCGCAATCGCACCATTGTTGTCATAGTACAATGTAATGGGGTTCGCAATGCTAGGAACAACGCCAAGGTCTCCAACAAACTTCTTGATCCAAACAGCCTCCTTTGCCGCATCCGATGCAATAATATACTCAGCCTCTGGCCGAAGAATCTGCAACGATGGCCTGTTTAGAACTCTTCCAACTAACAGCACCTCCGTTCAGAAGGAACACAAAACCTGACTGCATCCTTAGTTCTTCTCAGGTGTTTCAGGATGTTCTTTATGCTATCCAGTGTGGCTCACCTGGATCAGACTGGTATCTACTCGTGAGACTCAATGCTAACGATACATCTGGCCGAGTACACTGCACGACGTACATGATAGATCCTATAGCCGAAGCGTATGGAATTCTACCCAAGAGTTCTCGCTCATCAGATGTCTTTCGACACTGATTCTTGCTCAGAACTAAACCGTGTCTCATCGGCAAGGATCCTTTCTTGGATTCTTGAATGCTAAACCGTTTTAGCACCTTGTCGACGTAAGTAATGTTTCTCGATCTATCTCTATAGATCTTGACGCCTAGGATATAGGTAGCCTCGCCTAAGTCTTTCATCACGAAACGCTTTCCTAGCCAAGACTTAACATCTTGCAAAGTAGGAATATCATTTCCGATGAGCAAGATGTCATCAACGTATAAGACCAGAAACACAACTGTGCTCCCACTGGCCTTCTGATAAACACATGGTTCGTCCTCGTTTTGCAAGAAGCCACACTCTTTGACAGTCTCATCAAAACGCAGGTTCCACCTTCTTGAAGCCTGCTTCAGTCTATAAATAGATCTCTGAAGCTTACACACCTTCCTTGGATGCTCAGGATCTTCAAAACCCTCGGGTTGTGTCATGTACACATCCTCAAGCAGATTCCCGTTAAGGAATGCGGTCTTGACATCCATTTGCCATATCTCATAGTCGTAATATGCAGCTATGGTAATGAGTATCTGAATGGATTTAAACATAGCGACGGGCGAGAAGGTTTTGTCATAGTCAATACCATGAATTTGTCGAAATCCTTTCGCCACCAATCGTGCTTTATAGGTATGCACGTTGCCATCCATGTCGGTTTTCTTCTTGGAAACCTATTTGCATCCGATGGGTTTTATCCCTTCAGATGCATCAACCAAAGTCCGTACTTGGTTGTCGTACATAGATTGGATCTCAGACTTCATAGCCTCGAGCCATTTCTCAGAGTCCGGGATCGACACAACCTATGAATATGATGTGGGCACATCGTGCTCCATGAGCACGGGTTCATCATTTCCAGTCACGATAAATCCATATCTATCGGGCTCATGTCGAATCCTGCTCGTCTCTGAGGTTCATCAACGACAGGCAAAGTCACAACGGGTTACGAGACAGGTTGAACCGTTTCAACTATCTCGCTAGGTCCAGCTTCAGTTTGTGGCTCTTGGATTTCTCCAAGATAAATCTTACTCCCACTAGTTTTCTTGGAAACGAATTTTCGTTCTAAGAAAGTCCCATCTCGAGCAACAAACACTTTGTTCTCAGTGGGGTTGTAGAAGTAGTATCCCCTCGTTTCCTTGGGGTAACCAACAAACAAACATATCTCAGATTTGGGTTCTAACTTGTCGTAAAGTTGGCGTTTCACGTGAACGTCACAACCCCAAATCTTGAGATAAAACATCTTGGACTCTTCCCAACACGTATCTCATATGGTGTCTTCTGAACCGATTTCGAAGGACTTCTGTTCAGTATATAAGCAACACTCTCAAGAGCGTATCCCCAAAAGGATATTGGAAGATCAGTCTGACTCATCATAGAGCAAACCATATCCAATAGGGTTCGGTTCCTCGGCTCAGAAACACCGTTTCACTGAGGTGTTCCGGGAGGAGTCAATTGTGAAACGATTCCACAATCTCTAAGATAGTCAGTGAACTCTTGGCTCATGTATTCACCACCACGATCAGATCGGAGTGTCTTAATACTCTTGCCAAGTTGATTCTTTACTTCGTTTCTGAACGTCTTGAACAATTCAAACGTTTCAAATTTATGCCTCATTAAGTAGACATAACCGTAACGACTGTAATCATCGGTAAAGGTAACGAAGTAAGAATAACCTCCTCTGGCAGGTGTACTCATTGGTCCGCATACATCACTATGTATTAGACTAAGGAGTTCATCCGCACGTTGTCCCTTTCCGGTAAAAGGACTCTTTGTCATTGATGACATCGGTTTTTGACGTTATTTTTCTATGGTTTTAGTTGCATTTCACCCCTCTTTTCCGTACAAATCTAGCATTTAGGCCACATTTTGTGCACGAATACCGTTTTCTTTGCTCTCTGATGTGATTTCAGGAAAATTCACGTAATTGGATGAAAACGGAGCTAAAACGGTGTTTTTGGAGCTTATTTGGACCAAGTGGATAGTTCTGGACGAGCTTAGGAAGGTCACAGACTTGTCGTAGGTGAGAAACGGACTTCAGAGCGAAAAAGAAGGAATATCGAGATTTAGAACATCGATATCGACATTTCATAACGTCGATATCGACATTCTGAAACCTCGATATCGAAGTTTCCAGCCACCTCGAGATAAGACTTTCAGATTTCCAGATCTAGACGTTCTCGAACATCGATATCGATGTTCCATACCTCGAGATCTGAGCAGTCTAGATGTCGACCTTTCACAACGTCGATATCGACCTTCCATCCCTCGAGATCTGAGCAGTCCAGATGTCGACCTTTCACAACGTCGATATTGACCTTCCGAAATCTCGAGATCTAGGAATCTTGGAGGAATATCGATGTTATAAAACATCGATATCGAGGTTTCTAACGTCGATATTTCGAAATCTCTATAAAAAGACCGTACGAAAACCGAGAGGGGGTCGACCTTTGACACATTTTCCGAGATACTTTGTAATTTTTGACTTTTCAACACTTTGGGGGACGATTTGGAGTGGATTTGACTACATTTCATTGTTGAAGGATTGAATTCTACACACTATAAGTCTTCTATTCCCTTTTCCCATTGAAATGTTGTATGAATCCATGTCTACTTTGCTTTCCCCATTGATGTGTGAATAGTTCACTTGCTGTAGGCTAGGGAATCTAGCCATGTTAAGGAATTATCAATGCGCTTAACCAGTTGAATGTATGTCTAAGTTAGATTTGGTTTTATGAATTGAATGTAATGCTTTCTTAGGATTGATCACCCTATAGAATAGAACTTGGATTAGTTAATCGCAAAGGAATTTGGATTGATTAATACCGAAATTCGTTCATAAGATGGGTTCAATTATTAATTCTAAACGCATAGGTAGGACTTGATAAGGAATTCTTAATTCGACCTAGGAACTATGATGGCGGACGTTAATGTTTCTAACGTAGACCTAAAGATGCGGAAGCTGATAGGAAAGCGTTAGTTAGAGAGCGATAGATCCCTAACCGGATGCGTTCTAGAATAGAAGCTAGAGTTTCCCAATTAGACCTTAGACTGCACCCCTGATGGATGTGATGCTCTAGGATGATCATACGATATGAGAACTATGTATGATACGATGTATTTATTGGATGAATGCATTGTTTGTTCATTATTTATTTTGCATATTTGATAAATAATGAAATCCATTGATCGTTATGAACGATCCTAAATTCCTTAGTCGCTTGTCATTGTGGGAGCAATGATGAATTAAGACTAACATGAGGCCTGATGGATAATCATGGTGATGATCATGTGTATTGGATACGGATCACGGTCATGAGTACTTGTTTGGAACAAGTGACTGGATGACTCACGTGAGATTGTCGATTGGATTTAATCCATGACTTGAATCTCACTTGATGGTTCACTTTGGATCCTCAGACCTGAGATATCTATTGTATCCATCATGAAGAGTAATGTACTTTGACTGCGTCAAACATCTTCTTTAACCGGATGATTATAAAGGCGTGGCTCGGGTACATTACGAATCATGTAATGGATAGTAGATAGTCAAGAGAGAACTTTGTCCCTCTCAAAAGAGAGAGATATCGCTTGGGCCCGTCGTAGAAGTGAGACTATAGAAATGTGTGGCCGCACTATAGATGAATGTCATCTATCTCTTACAGTCTACTCGGGATACGACAAAGCATTCGAACTATGAGTTCGATTATGATATCGTGAGACAAAGATGATCATCGTTGGAGCTATCTCTGGCTTTTCGATTAGATCACATCTAACTCTTTCCGATACGGGTAATCATAATGTCTTGCTAGAGACCGCTTATGATTTGTAAAGCGAGATTGGATCTCGTGTTTACTACCGTATTCGGAGGAGCCTAAAGGGTCACACACATGGGATGGACGTGTATGGACGGGATCGAACGGATGAGAAAAATCGGATTTTTCTCCGTCTTAAGGTCTGGTCCGGAGCTGACCAGGATTTGGTCAGCTAGACCAGACGCACTTGGGAGAAACAGACTGACTTGGCGAAAAAGACTGGCTGGTCTGGGGCTGACCAAAAGTTGGTCAGCCGGACCAGACCAGTCAGACGGACCAGAACGTGATGCTCGGAGTTCTGGCTGGTCCGGCGGACCGAAATCTTGGTCCGTCGGACCAACAGGTCAGACGGAGTGTGCGGATTGGTCTGGAGCAGTCTGGTTCGGCGGACCGAGATTCTTGGTCAGCCGGATCGCGCGTTTTTTCGGACTGTCGGCAAGTCTGAGCTTGGTCCGACTGACCAAGAGTTGGTCAGCTCCGGACCAAGCCTCTGTCTAAGCAATTCCGCGAGTTTTTACACGCCTGGTCCAGTGGACCAAGCGTCAGAAACTCCAAAGTGCGTTTTCTCGCCTTTTTCTTGGTGAAAACATGTGGGGAACGTGTTGTTATCATTATTGCTCGACTTCTCTGACCTTTGGAAGGTTAGAGAGACAGAGAGAAACTCTCCCAAGAGAAAGAGAGATCAAGAAGGTGTTCTTAAACTCCATACACAAGAGATTGGATCTCTTGAGCTCTAGCAAGCTTGATTCCAAGTGTTGGAATCCTTCATTCCAAGGTGTGGACTGCTCAAGAGGGAGTTGGCTCTTTCAACACCTAGACTGTGATCAAGCCAACCTTTCAGATTGTGAATCAAAAGGTTAGTTTTTCTCTCAAGAAAGTTCTTCATCGAAAGATTGGTCCGTGGGCGGTTCAAAATCGTTTTGAACGCCAATTCTGCTGCGTAAGCTGTTGGGATTCCTGGGATCTCTAGAGCGAATCCTATTCCTAAGAGATCGATTCTAGGGTTTGCGCAGCGGATGTAAAACAAAAATTTATTAAAAACCCTAGAACCATGCTTCTTATGAATCGTAGAAAAGCAAGAACGCTTACCTCAATTTATCCGGGGCCTGTATCAATTGAAGAACTCGTTCGATCACGAAAGGGAGGAAGATTACCTCGCCCTCTACACGTATCCACACCTCGGGATGGATTCCAACCTTTGGAACTTGTCTGCTAGGACTCGAATCTTCTATTCGATGATGTGCTTTGAGAAAAACGAGACTTAGATCACTTCTTAGACGCTCTAGACTCTCCAAAAAGGTCTCATGAAGTTCTCTTAGTCGGCCACCCCTTATTAGGGTTATTAATCTCCTTTCTATAAAGTGATTAATCCTAATTCCAGATTTTAAAATTAATTCTGAAACCTAGACCGTTCGGACCAACACAAAACACAGTCCGTTCGTTCGGATTGGTCAGTCCGTTCGGTCCAACATTTTGGTCCATTTGGACTGGATCCTCTAGTCCGTTCGGTCCAACAATTTGGTCCGTTCGGACTAGATGCTCTAGTCCGTTCGGTCCACTCCTGGACTGAACGGTCTGAAACTCGTGTCCAGGTTTCTCGACGTTTTCTCGTGCATTTGTCCTTCCCTGCGTGTGTGACCCTGTAAGCTCATTCCATATAGCAGTATATCCCGGAATCTCCATTTGGGTATACAAGACATAGGCGGTCTCTAGCAAGACACTATGACTAACTATCTCGAATAGAGTTCGACTACTTTCTCGTTCACTGAGTTCGATTGTCTGAAATAGACGACGCTTGTCTATAGTGCGGCCACACATTTCTACAGTCTCGCTCACACGAGGGGCCCATCGATATCTCTCTCTTTTACGAGAGTTACAAATCCCATCTTGACTGTCTACAACCCAGGACATGATTCGTGTCGTGGCTGATATACGCCTTTATAGTCCTCCTGTTACGCAGGACGTTTGACGTAATCAAGGCACGCCACTCCTCATGTTGGATTCCGTAGACATCTCAGGTCATAGGATCCAATCATGGAACCGTCACATGAGATTCAAGTCATGACTATTGTCCATGTGACAATCTCATGCGGGTCAATCCAGTATTCCGTTCTCCAACGAATACCTATGATTGTGATCGTATCCAATACCTATGATCATCTATATGATCATCAATCACACATCATACTAGTCTTAGTATATCATTATTCCCACAATGATACATGACTAGGGAGTTTAGTATTGTTCATAACAATACATGGATTTCATAACATATTAAAGCATGCACAATACGTAATGAATCAAACACTCATCCATAAACTATAGAAAGTGTCAATACATCAAATGTATCTAAGTAAAGCTCGCATAACAGTACATCATAGAGCACTAAACCAACAATCTCCCACTTGCTCTAATCATGGACTACTAAACATCTAATGCCCATATCCCTAACATGACCTTCATGCTTCGACGAAGGGAGAGGCTTCGTCAACAGATCGCAATGTTGTCATCTGTCGACACTCTGCAAATGTGCACGTCTCCTCTGTCTATGATCTCCCTGATAAGGTGAAATCGTCTGAGTATGTGTTTGGATCGTTGATGAGATCTGAGTTCTTTCGCTTGTGCGATCGCTCATTATTGTCACAATACAGAGCAATGGGGCTATCAGCACTAGGAATGACACCCAAGTCTCCAACAAACTTTCTGATCCAAACAGCTTCCTTTGCTGCGTCCGACGCTGCAATATACTCAGCTTCTGTAGTAGAATCTGCAACGGTCGCCTGCTTGGAACTCTTCCAGCTAACAGCGCCTCCGTTCAAGCAGAAAACATAGCCAGACTGCGATCTGTAGTCATCCGGGTTTGACTGGAAACTAGCATCGGTGTAACCCTTTACAGCGAGCTCGTCCTCCGACCCACCGTATACCAAGAACACATCCTTAGTCCTTCTCAAGTACTTCAGGATGTTCTTGACGGCGATCCAGTGCGACTCACCTGGATCTGACTGATATCTACTCGTAATGCTCAACGCGTAGGATACATCCGGTCGAGTACAAAGCATGGCATACATGATGGATCCAATTGCCGAAGCATATGGAATCCGGTCCATGCGTTCTCGCTCATCAGGTGTCGTAGGAGACTGACTCCTGCAGAGACCTGTGCCACTGCTCATCGGTAAGGTTCCTTTCTTGGAATCTTGCATCATGAACCGTCTCAAGACCTTATCGACGTAGGTACTCTGACTCAATCCTAGAAGTCGCCTTGATCTATCTCTATAGATCTTTATGCCTAAAATGTAGGCCGCTTCTCCCAGGTCCTTCATAGAAAACTGCATTCCTAGCCAAGACTTCACGTCTTCCAAGGTAGAAACGTCATTCCCTATAAGGAGAATGTCATCCACGTACAACACTAGAAATACTACTGTGCTCCCACTAGCCTTCTTGTAAACACATGGCTCGTCTTTGTTTTGTGAGAAACCAAACCTTTTGATGTCTCTCAAAGCAAAGGTTCCAGCTCCTTGAATCCTGCTTCAATCCATAAATGGACCTCTGAACCTTGCACACCATCCTCGGGTTCCTTGGATCGACAAAACCTTCGTGTTGTGTCATGTACACATCCTCGGTCAAGTTCCCGTTAAGGAACGCGGACTTGACATCCATTTACCATATCTCATAGTCATAATATGCGGCTATGGCAAGCAGGATCCTGATGGATTTCAGCATAACTACGGGCGAAAAGGTCTCATCATAGTCAATACCATGAATCTGACGGAATCCTTTCGCCACAAGTCGTGCCTTATACGTGCGCACGTTGCCATCCATGTCGGTCTTCTTCTTGAAGATCCACTTGCATCCGATGGGTTTTATCCCTTCAGATGCATCAACCAGAGTCCATACTTGGTTGTCTGACATGGATTGCATCTCGGACTTCATAGCCTCATGCCATTTCTTGGAATCCGGACTCGCCATAGCCTCTGGGTATGCGGTAGGCTCATCATGTTCCAATAACATGAGCTCCTCATTCCCAGTCACGAGAAATCCGTATCTCACAGGCTCTTGGCGAATCCTACCTGATCTCCGAGGTTCACTCGTTGAAGGTTGAGTCACAACCGGCAGTGAAACAGGTTGAATGTCTTCAACTTGCTCACTCGGCTCAGCGTCTACTTGCTGCTCCCAAACTTCCTCAAGTTCGACCCGACTCCCACTGACTCTTTTGGAGACGAACTCTCGTTCCATAAAAGTCGCATTCCTGGCAATGAACACCTTGTTCTCTGTCGAAATATAGAAGTAGTAACCCTTAGTTTCCTTAGGGTAGCCTACAAATAAACACTTATCAGATTTGGAGGATAACTTATCAGTCATCTGACGCTTCACGTAAGCGTCGCAACCCCAAATTCTGACAAACGATAACGCGGGACGCTTCCCTGTCCATATCTCATATGGTGTCGTTTCAGCCGACTTCGTTGGACTCCTGTTCAGCAGGTACGCGGCAGTCTCTAAAGCATAGCTCCAGAAGGACTTCGGAAGATCTGTCTGACTCATCATAGAACGAACCATGTCTAACAGTGTTCGGTTCCTCCGTTCAGACACGCCGTTCCACTGTGGC
>NW_010967330.1:55989-61371 GCF_000463585.1 Tarenaya hassleriana
CTGGTTCTGTACTTCGTTTCTGAAAGCCTTGAACATTTCAAGTGTTTCAGACTTATGTCTCATCAAATAGATATAACCGTATCTACTGAAATCATCAGTGAACGTAACGAAATACAGATAACCTCCTCTAGCTAGACAGCTCATTGGTCCACATACATCACTATGTATCAGGTCCAACAACTCTGTCGCTCTCTGTCCTTTCCCCTTGAAAGGATGCTTCGTCATCTTGCTCATCAAACAAGACTCGCAAGACTCAAGAGACTCGAAGTCAAAAGAGTCCAGAAGACCTTTATGATGAAGCTTCTGAATGTGTTTCTCGTTTATATGGCCTAAACGACAATGCCAGAGGAAGGTCGGGTTTAAGTGGTTCGGCTTAAACTGTTTAGTACTCACGTTATAGATGGACGATGTCGAGTTCGAAGGCTGATCATTCAAGACGTATAAACCATTCACAAGATAACCATTACCATAGTAAATACTGTCTCGATAAATCATCAAACTCGAGTTCTCAATCACAAATCGAAAACCATCCAAATCCAGACACGAAATAGAAATAATGTTTCTACTAATCGGAGGCACATAGTAACAATTACTTAATTCTAAAACAAGTCCAGAAGGAAGATGCAAATCATAAACGCCAACACACAATGCAGCAACTAGGGGTGGGCGTTTCGGGAAACGGTTCGGGTTCGGAACGGAATTAATCGGTTCGGTTCTTTCGGTTTTACAAAAATAGGTACCAATCGGGTTTTCTATTGTATTCGGTTCGATTCGGTTTCGGTATCGGTTCGGTTCGGTTCCGGATTTTATTAAAAAAATGATAGATTTCCTTTAAAAATATTCGGTTTTTCGGGATTTTTAAAGTTCGGTTCGGTGCGGTTCGGTTCTGTTCCAGAAAAATTCGGTTCTCTAAAATTGGTACCGTTCGGGAAATAACAGCGGTTTCAGGTCGGGAAAAATATCGTTTTAACGGTTCGGTTCGGTCCGGTTCCGAAGAACCGAACCGAAACGCCCACCCCTAGCAGCAACTCTTGCTCCATTTCCAACGCGTAGATCTGCTTCTCCCTTAGCTAGCATCCTACTTCTTCTTAGTCCCTGCACATTTCCACAAATGTGTGAGGCACTGCCGGTATCTAATACCCACGAAGATATAGTACAGATGTTAACCTCTATAACGTGAATACCTGAGGCAGAAGCTTCACCAAGCTTCTTGTCCTTCAGATCTTCCAAGTAAAGGTGACAATTACGCTTCCAGTGTCCAGATACTCCGCAGTAATGACAGTCACCCTTATCGGGCTTAGGCTTAGGCGTAGAGGCAACTTTTGCCTTTTTCGCCACCTTTTTCTTGGCTTTCCCCCGCCGCTTCTTGCTGGAGTTTTTCTCCACAACAAGCACAGTCTTGGGCACCAAGATATCATGCTCAGCCGATTTCAGCATCCCATGCAGTTCGGCTAAGCTCTTAGTCATCCCGTGCATATGGTACTGCATCACGAACTGGTTATAGTCCTCGGGCAATGACATCAGGATTGCTGGGTCACACGGGATCCTAGACCGCCGGTTCAAAACCGTGCTAGGATCTGGTCTGCGGGCTTACACAGCGGAATTAGCGTTCAAAACGTTTTTGAATACCCACGTACCAATCTTTTCGATGAAGAACTTTTTTGAGAGAAAAACTAACCTTTGATTCACAATCTTGATGCGGTTAGTTGATCACAACCTAGGTGTTGAAGGAGCCAACACCCTCTTGAGCAGTCCACACCCTTGGGATGGTTTCCAACACTTGGAAACTAGCTTGCTAGAGCTTGAAGAGATCAAATCTCTTGTGTATGATCAAGAACACTCTCTTGAGCTTGAGAGAGTTTCTACAGAGTTCATCAACCTCTCATATGGCTAAGGGTCGGGATTAGGTCGAATGATTAGGGAGGAGTGCGTTCCCTACTTGTTTCCACCAAGAAAAGCCGAGAAAAACACACTTTGGTTTTCTGACGTCCGGTCCGCCGGACCAACACTTGGTCCGCCGGACCGGACATGTAAAAAACACGTGGAATTGACTAGTCAGAGCCTTGGTCCGGAGCTGACCAACTCTTGGTCAGGCGGACCAAGCTCAGTCTTGCCGACACTCCGAAATTTCTCGCGATCCGGCGGACCAGGATTCGGTCTGCCGGACCAGGCAGTTATTTCGGTCATCGGTCCGCCTGTCCCACATTCGTCTGGTCCGGCTGACCAACTCTTGGTCAGCTCCGGACCAGACCTCAACGACGGAGAAAAATCCAATTTTTCTCGTCCGTTCGATCCCGTTCATACACGTCCATCCCATATGTGTGTGACCCTTTAGGCTCCTCTGAATACGGCAGTAAACGCGAGATCCAATATCGCTTTACAAATCATAAGCGGTCTCTAGCAAGACATTATGATTACCCATATCGGAAAGAGTTAGATGTGATTTAACCGTAAAGCTAGAGATAGTTCTAACGATGATCCTCTTTGTCACACGATATCATAATCGAACACATAGTTCGAATGCTTTGTCGTATCCCGAGAAGACTGTAAGAGATAGATGACATTCATCTATAGTGTGGCCACACATTTCTACAGTCTCACTCCTACGACGGGTTCAAGCGATATCTCTCTCTTTCGAGAGGGACAAAGTTCCATCTTGACTATCTACTATCCATTACATGATTCGTAATATACCCGAGCCACGTCCTTATAATCATCCGGTTAAAGACGATGTTTGACGCAGTCAAAGTATATTACTCGTCATAATGGATACAATAGATATCTCAGGTATGAAGATCCAAAGTGAACCATCAACTGAGATTCAAGTCATGGATTAAATCCAATCGACAATCTCACGCGAGTCATCCAGTCACTTGTTCCAAACAAGTACTCATGAGCGTGATCCGTATCTAATACATATGATCATCACCATGATCATCCATCACGCCTCATGTTAGCCTTAATTCATCATTGCTCCCACAATGACAAGCGACTAAGGAATTTAGGATCGTTCATAACGATCCATGGATTTCATTATTTATCAAATATGCAAAATAAATAATGAACAAATAATGCATTCATCCAATAAATACATCGTATCATACATAGTTCTCATATCATATGATCATCCTAGAGCATCACATCCATCAGTCTCCCACTTGCTCTAAGTATGATCTACAATGCATCTAAGTCCCATTCCCCGAACATGACCTTCATGCTTTGACGAAGGGAGATGCTTCGTCAAGGGATCTGCTATGTTGTCATCCGTCGATATCTTGCATATGTGTACATCGCCTCTGTCTACGATTTCCCTTATGAGGTGAAACCGCCTGAGTATGTGTTTGGACCGTTGGTGTGACCTAGGTTCCTTAGCTTGTGCTATCGCCCCATTGTTATCATAGTATAACGCAATGGGGTTCACAACGCTAGGAACGACGCCCAGGTCACCCAAAAACTTCCTGATCCAAACAGCTTCCTTCGCAGCATCCGATGCGGCAATGTACTCAGCCTCTGTAGTAGAATCTGCTATGGTGGCCTGTTTGGAACTCTTCCAACTAACATCGCCTCCATTTAAGCAGAAGACGTAGCCTGATTGCGATCTGTAGTCATCTTGGTCCGATTGGAAACTAGCATCGGTGTAACCCTTTACAGCGAGCTCGTCTTCCAATCCACCATATATCAAGAATAAATCCTTAGTCCTTCTCAAGTACTTAAGGATATTCTTGACCGCGATCCAGTGTGACTCTCCTGGATCCGACTGGTATCTGCTCGTAATGCTTAACGCGTACGATACATCCGGCCTAGTACATAACATGGCATACATGATAGATTCTATTGCCGAAGCATATGGGATCCTATCCATACGTTCTCGCTCATCACGTGTCTTAGGACACTGAGTCATGCTGAGAACAACACCATGACACATCGGCAAGAGTCCTCTCTTCGACTCTTGCATTCTGAACCGATTCAGAACTTTATCGATGTATGTACTCTGACTTAGGGCTAGAAGCCTTCGAGATCTATCTCTATAGATCTTGATGCCTAAGACATAGCCAAGACTTAACGTCTTGCAAGGTAGGAACATCGTTTCCTATGAGCAGGATATCATCCACGTATAGCACCAGGAAAACAACTGTGCTCCTACTGGTCTTCTTGTAAACACATGGTTCATCTTCGTTTTGAGAGAAACCAAACTGTTTGATTGTCTCATCAAATCGAAGATTTCAGCTCCTTGAAGCCTGCTTCAGTCCATAAATGGACCTCTGAAGCTTGCACACCTTCCCCGGACTCTCTAGATCGACAAAACCCTCGGGTTGCATCATATACATATCCTCGAGTAGGTTTCCATTAAGGAACGCAGCCTTGACATCCATTTGCCATATCTCATAGTCATAATATGCAGCTATGGCAAGCAGAATCCTGATGGATTTAAGCATCACGATGGGCGAGAAGGTTTCATCATAGTCAATACCATGAATTTGCCGAAACCCTTTTGCCACCAATCGTACCTTATAGGTATGCACGTTGCCATCCATGTCGGTTTTCTTCTTCAAAACCCACTTACATCCTATGGGTTTTACCCCTTCGAATGCGTCAACCAAAGTCCATACTTTGTTGTCGTACATGTTGGTTTAGTGCTCTATGATGTACTGATTATGAGCTTTGTTCAGATACATTCGATGTATTGATACTTTCTATGTGGTTTTATGAGAGTATTTTATTCATTACATGTTCTTGCATGCTAGATCTGTTATGAAATCCATGTATCATTAGGAATGATACTAAACTCCCTAGTCTTGTGTCGTTATGGGAATAACGACATAATAAGACTAGTATGATGTGTGATTGATGATCACATAGATGATCATAAGTATTGGATACGATCACAATCATAGGTATTCGTTGGAGAACGGAATACTGGATTGACCCACAGGAGATTGTCACATGGACTAGCGTCATGACTTGAATCTCATATGACGGTTCCATGATTGGATCCTAAGACCTGAGATATCTACGGAATCCAACATGAGGAGTTGCGTGCTTTGATTACGTCAAACATCCTGCGTAACAGGAGGACTATAAAGGCGTATATCAGGTACGAAACGAATCATGTACTGGATTGTAGATAGTCAAGACGGGATTTGTACCTCTCGTAAAAGAGAGAGATATCGCTGGGCCCCTCGTGTGAGCGAGACTGTAGAAATGTGTGGCCGCACTATAGACGAACGTCGTCTATTTCAGACAGTCAAACTCAGTTAACGAGAAAGCAGTCGAATCAGATAAGGTGGCTTGTCCATGCCTTATGTTCGACATATGATATCGCGATACAAAAGGATCATCAGCCGGAATCATCACTAGTGTTCGTAAGATCACGAACAAGTC
>NW_010967331.1:0-650 GCF_000463585.1 Tarenaya hassleriana
ATAAATAATAATTATTTAAATTAAATTAAAAATTTAAAAATAATTATAAAAATATAAAATAAAAAATATTTATTTAAAATTAAAAAATATTTATTAAATAAAAAGTATTTATTAAATAAAAAGTATTTAGTAAAAATAAATTAAACACTAAACAAAAAAGTTATCCGGATTGTCTGATCCGGTTGTTTGGTCCGCTGGTGTCGTAGAAGGTCCGACTCCGGGCTGAGGAGTCAGAAATGGGTTGAACGGCATATCTTGCGCCATTGGTGGGTCGTCTCGAGGAGGAAATAGCCGGGCGAAAAGCGTCTCGTAACGCGCAATCCGTGCCTCAACTTCTTCAAGTCTAGCAATCTTCCTGCGATCCTCCTCGAACTCTTGAATCTTTTTCTTCAACAGCTCGACCTCCTTAGTGAGTGAGACGTGGTGACCGATCGATGTTGCATCCGGATAACCACCACCCAACTGAGTCGCCATTGCACCGACGCCGTATATACGTCCTTTGGCATCGGGTTGGACAACCTACAAAATCAAAAATATACGTCAATTAAACTAATTTAATAAAAAAATAAAAAAAATATAAATTTACCTTCAGATAGAGGCTGTTGATTTCTGCTGGCGAAAGTTGGGTCGATCCACAACTCTCCTCTAAC
>NW_010967332.1:0-649 GCF_000463585.1 Tarenaya hassleriana
GCCTCTCTTTTGATCGAGCGGCACATCATCTTGAAACGCGTGAGATGTGCGTTCGGGTCTTTGTCTGGCCTACCCCGAAAAGAATTATTGTTGAGCATCTGAATTGTAGCCGGGTTGAGCTCAAAACGAGTCATATCGATAGTCGGTAGTCGTATACCGACCATAAACTTGGTGTGCTTTGGCGTGTTGTATTGAGCAAAAGTTGAGTCAGCATTGCCTTCAGCATCACCGAGAAAAGCAAGATCTCGATCGTTCTCCATCTGCCTCTGCTGTCGACGGATGCGTGTAATGGTCCTTTCAAGTTCAGGATCAAAAGGCACTAGGTCTTATGTCCCAGCACTTCAGGTCATGCACTAGGAATTCCTGCGCACAAACGAAAAACAACAGACAAACGAAGAAAACGTGACAAATCACTTAAGAAAAAGAAAAACGAAAAGATCAAGACTAGATAGGATCTAATCCTATTGCCTAAACACTCTTTGATACCAAAATGATACACGCTCTGATACCAAAATGATACATGCCTCAGCCTCGGAAGTGTTTATCTCGGATCAAGGGTGGAGTCGCAAGCCAATCACTCGCTTCAAAGAGCACTCGAACTCAGCTTGTGACGAGAAATGGAAGTGAAGGTGGAGTCAGGGCTAACTCG
>NW_010967333.1:0-649 GCF_000463585.1 Tarenaya hassleriana
ATTCCCTTTGACACCCTAGAGATGCAGATTGCAAAGATGGCTAAAGCAAGAGGGATGTCAGAAGATAGCATCAGACGCTCTACAGGACGTGTAGATTTGGGCGAGTCCGCTGCTCTGAATGCAGTCATGTCTGATTTATCAGTAATCAAGCAGCACACGGGACTCAAGAATACGTCTATCCCGCAGAAAATCTAGCTTGGTATGTTTCTGGTTGATCAGACCACATCGGAGGAAGAACCGGTTGAGGATGTCAACTACACTGGAAGGAATCAGTACCAGAATCCTTCCAATCTCTACAACCTGAATGCGCCTATGAACCATCCTGGTTTCTCCTATGGAAACCCGAGCGGAGCATTGAATGCACAACAGCAGAGCATTTCCAGAGTCCCTCAGAACCCCTCGGGCTTCATTCAGTCACGTTTTCAGGGGTAGAATCAGGGATATGCGCAGCAGAATCAGGGTTACCGAGCGCCTCAACCTACGAAGCACGATGAAGCGGACATCAAGACGATGCTTGCCTAACTAATGCTCGATCAGAAGATATCATTTACTGAGTTGAAGACCGAGATATAGAGCATAAAAGTCAGGCAAGACACTTTTGAGAGGAGATTAGATGGAGTTGAGGTTCATCTGAAGCATGTGGACATGC
>NW_010967334.1:0-649 GCF_000463585.1 Tarenaya hassleriana
ACGCACTCTAAAAAAAATTCGATGCACTCTACACATGTTTGGATGCACTCTAAAAGTGTTTCGACGCACTCTGAACGTGTTTTGGTGCACTCCAAACATGTTTAGAGTGCTTCCAAACATGTTTTGACACACTCTAAATATGTTTCGACGAATTCTAAACATATTTTGATGCACTCTAAGTCTGTTTGGATGCACTCTAAACATGTTTCGACGCACTCTAAAAATGTTTGGATGCTCTCTAAACATGTTTGGATGCACTATAAGTATGTTTTGACGCACTCTAAACATGTTTGGATGCCTTCTAAATGTGTTTGCATGCATTCTAAACGTGTTTTGGTGCCCTCAAAACATGTTTAGACGAACTCTAAACATGTTTCGACGCACTCTAAAAATGTTTTAGTGCACTCTAAACATGTTTGTATGCACTCTTAATATGTTTCGATGCATTTTAAATATGTTTGGATGCGCTCTGAATATGTTTTGACGTCCTCTAAACATGTTTCGACGAACTCTAAACATCTTTTGTTGCACTCAAAACATGTTTCGACGCACTCTAAACATGTTTTGACGCACTCTAAAAAAGTTTCGATGCACTCTAAACATGTTTGGATGCATTCTAAAAGTGTTTGGACGCACTCTAAACGTGTTT
>NW_010967335.1:0-649 GCF_000463585.1 Tarenaya hassleriana
ACAGCCCTCGGATCTCGCTCATTACGGTGTGTTCGATTCATCCCTGTACCCCCTACCCAGATGCTCGTCAGGAGCCACCCCTTGTTCGTGCCTCTGCACTGGCGATCACTCCCCGCCCTCCTACGGTATCTGGGTGTCACCCCCCCCCCAGCTTCCGCCTGGTTCGTCCTCGAACCACACCGTACTGGGAGAGTACCGGCTCTGATACCATATGAACAACCCGTTACCGCTACGAATTATCGAAACTGCCCCCACACAGCAACCCGAGACCTTTTAGCGTGTTTTGTCCTCACTCGCACGCATACCGAGATACTTCCCAGTAGGTCACCCATCCTCAGATTGCTCCAGAGTCAACACGCTTAACTTTGAAGTTCTCTTGAGATAGTCAACCAAAAAGGTAGGTGCATCTTTTTGCTATGAGTAGTCCAACTAATTCTTTTATATTATCTTAGACCGTATAGTCCCATACCTATACAACCCTCGGATCTCTCTCATTTCGGTGTGTTCGATTCATCCCTGTACCCCCTACCCAGAAGCTCGTCAGGAGCCGTCCCTTATTCGTGCCTCTGCACCGGCGATCACTCCCCACCCTCCTACGGTATTTGGGTTGTCACAAAGCAATTGATCGGCCCCGGACCAACTTAGTCAG
>NW_010967336.1:0-649 GCF_000463585.1 Tarenaya hassleriana
GTTGTTATGATCATTTTTTTATTAGGTTGACTTTTTTATTTTTTCATAAATGATATGATGTATGAGTGATAGAAACCTAAATCAAAAAAATCATTAGTTAACTTAATAAAGGAAAAAAATAATAAAAATATTAGTTAACTTAATATAATAATATTTTTATTTTATATCATACGTATTTCATATTTAAAAGATAAATTAACCTAAAAATCACCAATTTTCGAAAAACTTTCATATAGATATAAAAACTTTAATAGTTTTTCTAACAATTATTTTATTCATTGTAAACCGATTCACGTTGCTAGATCATCTCATGTAAAAAAGTTTAAAAATATTGTTGTTATTTTTTAAATCAAAATTATATGTTTGAATTTATATGATGGAGAATATTCTGGACATTACAAATAAAGATTATATAAATGTATCATCAAAATCGAACAACGATATTTTGATTTTATTTGTAATTAAAGTAAGATGTGATAATTTTATTAAAAAATGACATTTTGATAAGATTACAGTAATGGTTTGATTAAAATAATAAATATATTTTAACTTTATTATAAACAGTTTATTGCATATATTAATTTTTTCGGCACACTTCAGTTTAATGTTCTTTTATCGTAAATCTTGTATTTTGCATAATATTTTAAAA
>NW_010967337.1:0-649 GCF_000463585.1 Tarenaya hassleriana
CCCGTCCCAGAAAGCCAGAACGGACGGTCTGCCTGAACGGACCGTCCATTCCAGACCTTCTAGAACGGACAGACTGCGTTCTGGACCGTCGGGTCTGGACCAGGCGGACCGTCCGGTCCGCCCTTCTGGTCCGTCCGTTCCAGATCCTTCCATCTCAGTTTTTCGTCGTTTTCTCTCGTGCATTTGTCCTTCCCTGCGTGTGTGACCCTGTAAAACCCGAAATCTCTATTTCGGATATACAAGTCATAGGCGATCTCTAGCAAGACACTATGACTACCTATCTCGAATAGAGTTTGTTCGTGATCTTACGAACGCCAGTGATGATTCCGGCTGATGATCCTTTTGTATCGCGATATCATATGTCGAACATAAGACATGGACAAGACACCTTATCTGATTCGACTGCTTTCTCGTTCACTGAGTTTGACTGTCTGAAATAGACGACGCTCGTCTATAGTGCGGCCACATATTCCTACAGTCTCGCTCACACGACGGACCCAACGATATCTCTCTCTTTTACGGGAGGTACAAATTCCGTCTTGACTATCTACAATCCAGCACATGATTTGTTTCGTACCTGATACACGGCTTTATAGTCCTCCTGTTACGCAGGACATTTGACGTATTCAAAGCACGCAACTCCTCATGT
>NW_010967338.1:0-648 GCF_000463585.1 Tarenaya hassleriana
TACAACATTGATGTTCTATCTTTGGATCGAAAATCAACTTGTAAGTGGCATATTCGACATAATATTCTCCGAATGGATTAATTTGTGACATCAGAGCTTGCTTTGGCAAGGTGATGTCTCAAATTAATCGTATAGAATATTAATCGAATAATTTGTCATTATTCCTCCTGATTTGTCACGACCAAATTCTGCTCAAATATCTTTGGTGGGACATTCGCTGCACACGTTCACGCGCAGTTGCAGCCATAATGAGCTGTCCAACCTTATGTCTGTAATTGGCCTCAAACCCAATTTCCATCATATACATATATAACCTTTTAAAAGTAATGGGCTCAAGCCCAATTCCTTTATTTATATACATATATAATAATTAAAGAGAAAACTAATGGGCCAAGCCCAATTATCTCAAAATGTACGAAAACTTTTATGTTGATATTCAAAACATATTCTCTTAGTTAAATATATATATATGCCATAAAGAAAATTAATGGGCCGAGCCCAAATACATCATCATAAAAAACTGTAACGAAAAATATAATGGAAACTAATATATTCTATATATAATCTCATTTAATGAAATTAAATCAAAACGAATATGTTTCCAAATCTCATTTGAAACTGAATTCTCTAGAACATAAATATCAAGAT
>NW_010967339.1:0-2052 GCF_000463585.1 Tarenaya hassleriana
TATTTGCGACAAAAATTTCTGTCGCAAATCTGTCGCAAATCCGCAATTTTAAAATTTCTGTCGCAAATAATGTTTGGTTCTGCGACGACAACGTTTCCGTCGTATTCCGTCGCAAATTTGCGACAGATTTTGCGACTAATTGCGACAGAATAAAAATTTTCGCATTCCGTCGCAAATTCGTCGAATTCTGTCGTAATTTCTTTGCGACGGAAAAGTTCCGTCGCAAATTCCGTCGCTATATTAAGATTTTCTTGTAGTGTAACAGCTCTAGTTCTGATCCTTTATCTCACGATATCATATGTTGAACAATGGCATGGTTTGAGCCACCCTTCACGTTCAACCGCTTTCTCGTTTTGGCAAATCGACTAATAAAATAGATGCAACTTCATCTATAGCGTGGCCACGCATTTTCATAGTCCGACTTCCACGAGAGGGCCCAGCGATATCTCTCCTATTGAGGAGGTGATAAGTCACATATTGCATGTCTATTATCTCCATATGATTCGTGAACGTATCTGATCAACGCCGTTATAATCATCCGGTTAAAGACGACGTTTGACGCAGTCAAGACACGCCACTCCTCATATCAGATACTCTAGACATCTCAGGTCTGAGGATCCAAGAACGAACCGCTGTATGAGATTCAAGTCATGACTCTGTCCATGTGACAATCTCATACGGGTCATCCAGTCACTCGTTCACAACGAGTACCCATGATTGTGAAATGCATCCAATGCATCGATCACACCTCATGCTAGTCTTAATTCATCATAGTTCCCACAATGATAACTGACCAGGGAGTTTAGAATCATTCTATAATGATTCAAGGATACCGAAATATAACAAACATGCCAATCATATAACGGGAAGAGTAATGCATTCATGAACCAATGAATCAATACAAAGTCAAAATGTCATATCACGGAACATCCTAGAGCATTACAACCAACAATCTCCCACTATGCTCTATGATCTATCCTACAAGCATCTAATCCCCATACCCCTAACATGACCATCATGTTTTGACGAAGTGAGAGGCTTCGTCATCGGGTCGGCAATATTATCATCTGTCGACACTCTGCTTATCTTCACGTCTCCTCTATCGATGATTTCTCTGATCAAGTGAAATCGCCTGAGTATGTGTTTGGATCTCTGGTGTGACCGGGGTTCCTTAGCTTGCGCAATCGCACCATTGTTGTCACAGTACAACTCAATGGGATCTGCAACGCTAGGAATGACCCCCAGGTCTCCCACAAATTTCCTGATCCAAACAGCTTCCGTACTGCATCCGATGCTGCTATGTACTCGGCTTCTGTAGTCGAATCTGCCACGGTTGGCTGTTTGGAACTCTTCCAACTGATAGCCCCACCGTTCAGGCAGAAAACATAACCTGACTGCGATCTGAAGTCATCTCTGTCGGTTTGGAAACTAGCATCGGTATAACCACTTACAGCGAGCTCGTCTTCCAATCCGCCATACACCAAGAACAAATGCTTATATTCTAGGCATCAAGATCTATAGAGATAGATCGAGAAGTCTTCTTGGTCTAAGTCAGAGTACATACATTGACAAGGTCTTGAATCGGTTCAAGATGCAAGACTCCAAGAGGGGTGCCTTGCCAATGGGACATGACGTAGCTCTTAGCAAGACTCAGTGTCCAAAGACACAGGATGAGCAAGAGCGCATGAGTAGGATTCCATATGCCTCGGCAATTGGATCCATCATGTACGCCATGTTGTGTACTCGCCCAGATGTATCATATGCATTAAGCATGACTAGTAGATATCAATCTACACCAGGAGAGGCTCACTGGATTGCAGTCAAGAACATCCTTAAGTACTTGAAAAGGACTAAGGATTTGTTCTTCTTCGTTTTGCAGGAAACCAAACGTTTTGACTGCCTCGTCAAATCGAAGATTCCAGCTCCTCGAAGCCTGCTTCAGTCCATAAATGGATCTCTGAAGCTTACACACCTTCCTCGGACTCTTAGGATCGACAAAACCCTCGGGTTGTGTCATGTACACATCCTCGAGCAAATTCCCGTTAAGGAATG
>NW_010967339.1:3096-4219 GCF_000463585.1 Tarenaya hassleriana
TCTTCCAATCCACCATATATCAAGAATAAATCCTTAGTCCTTCTCAAGTACTTAAGGATATTCTTGACCGCGATCCAGTGTGACTCTCCTGGATCCGACTGGTATCTGCTCGTAATGCTTAACGCGTACGATACATCCGGCCTAGTACATAACATGGCATACATGATAGATCCTATTGCCGAGGCATATGGGATCCTATCCATACGTTCTCGCTCATCACGTGTCTTAGGACACTGAGTCTTGCTGAGAACAACACCATGACACATCGGCAAGAGTCCTCTCTTTGACTCTTGCATTCTGAACCGATTCAGAACTTTATCGATGTATGTACTCTGACTTAGGGCAAGAAGCCTTCGAGATCTATCTCTATAGATCTTGATGCCTAGAACATAGGCACCTTCCCCTAAGTCCTTCATAGAGAACTGTGTTCCTAGCCAAGACTTAACGTCTTGCAAGGTAGGAACATCGTTTCCTATGAGCAGGATATCATCCACGTATAGCACCATGAAAACAACTGTGCTCCCACTGGCCTTCTTGTAAACACATGGTTCATCCTCGTTTTGAGAGAAACCAAACTGTTTGATTGTCTCATCAAATCGAAGATTCCAGCTCCTTGAAGCCTGTTTCAGTCCATAAATGGATCTCTGAAGCTTGCACACCTTCCCCAGACTCTCTGGATCGACAAAACCCTCGGGTTGTATCATATACACATCCTCGAGTAGGTTCCCGTTAAGGAACGCAGTTTTGACATCCATTTGCCATATCTCATAGTCATAATATGCAGCTATGGCAAGCAGAATCCTAATGGATTTAAGCATCGCGACGGGCGAGAAGGTTTCATCATAGTCAATACCATGAATTTGCCGAAACCCTTTCGCCACCAATCTTGCCTTATAGGTATGCACGTTGCCATCCATGTCGGTTTTCATCTTGAAAACCCACTTACATCCTATGGGTTTTACCCCTTCGGATGCGTCGACCAAAGTCCATACTTTGTTGTCGTACATGGATTGCATCTCAGACTTCATAGCCTCGTGCCATTTCTCAGAGTCGGAACTCGCCATAGCCTCTGGATATGATGTAGGCTCGTCATGTTCCAATAACATGAGTTCATCACTACCAG
>NW_010967339.1:6314-11107 GCF_000463585.1 Tarenaya hassleriana
CCCCGACGGTCCAGAACGGATTGTCCGTTCCAGAAAGTATGGAACGGACGGTCCACGTGAGCAGACCGTCCGTTCTACGTGCTGTAACGGACGGTCCACGTGCATTTCTGGACCGTCCGTTCCGGGCTTCAGTGTTTCCGAAATTAAACCGAAATTAGGGTTAAATCACTTTATAAAAGGGAGATTAAAAACCCTAATGAAAAAAAAGAGAAAAAGAGCCGACTTCAGAACACTCTTAGTGTTGGGTTATCTACAGGTTCCTAGCATGCGATCATATCGATCTAGGATTTGGTTTACTAGGTTTCATGCAGCTGAAGAAAGATCTAAACCTAGTTAAACGTCACACGCAACCAAACTCGCAAAAAACCCGAAAGATCGTGTATATCACCGAGGAAATCGTTACTTACCGGTTAACCTGAAGGCTTGGTCCGGCGGACCACGTGTGGTCAGCTCCGGACCAAGACCCTTCTTGGTCAGCTCGGTCCGACTTGCCATATCTCGGTCCGCCTGTCCCAGAATCTTGTCAGCGGCTGACCAACTCTTGGTCAGCCGGACCAGGTCTGGACAGATGACCGCGGACCGAGCTTCCGGACCTCCCGGACTGACCAAACATGGTCCGAGGCTGACCAAACTTGGTCAGCTCCGGACCAACGCACTGAAAACTCCTTTTCATGCTCGTTTCGGTCAAATCTCGTTTCCATTCTTCGTATTCTTCACGTATAAGTCCATCCCTATTGGTGTGTGACCCTGTAGGCCCATTCTAAGTGGTAGTGACTTTAGGAACCTTTCCCGAACCACAAGTCATGGTTAGCCTCTAGCAAGACGCCATGACCACCCATTTAGAATTGAGTTAGAGGTGATCTAACCAAGGCATTAACAGCTCGAATTCTGATCCTTTGTCTCACGATATCATAAGTTGAACAAGGGCATGGTTTGAGCCACCCTTCAAGTTCAACCGCTTTCTCGTCTTGGTAAATCGACTAATAAAATAGATGCAACTTCATCTAGAGCGTGGCCACGCGTTTTCATAGTCCGACTTCCACGAGAGGGCCCAGCGATATCTCTCCTATTGAGGAGGTGATAAGTCCCATATTGCATGTCTATTATCTCCATATGATTCGTGAACGTATCTGATCAACGCCGTTATAATCATCCGGTTAAAGATGACGTTTGACGTAGTCAAGACATGCTACTCCTCATATCAGATACTCTAGACATCTCAGGTCTGAGGATCCAAGAACAAACCGCTTTATGAGATTCAAGTCATGACTCTGTCCATGTGACAATCTCATGCGGGTCATCCAGTCACTCGTTCACAACGAGTACCCATGATTGTGATATGCATCCAATGCATCAATCACACCTCATGCTAGTCTTAATTCATCATTGTTCCCACAATGATAACTGACCAGGGAGTTTAGAATCATTCTATAATGATTCAAGGATGCCGAAATATAACAAACATGCCAATCATATAACGGGAATGTAACGCATTCATAAATCAATGAATCAATACAAAGTCAAAATGTCATATCACGGATCATCCTAGAGCATTACAACCAACATCGTTTTCTTCACTAATCCTAGCAGATTCGTTCCAAATCGTTTGGAATCCTTTCCGTCGGTGTGGATACGTGTAGAGGGACTATAACTTCAGTCCTAGGTGATTTAGAACAAGACCCGGATCGGAATTAACTTCAAAGTTTCATTGAGAACGAGGTAAGTAACGATTCCCTCGGTGATATACACGATCTTTCGGGTTTTGCAAGTTTGGTTGCGTGTGACGTTTGACTAGGTTTAGATCTTTCTTCCGCTGCATGAAACCTAGTAAACCAAACCCTAGATCGATATGATCGCATGCTAGGAATCCGTAAATAACCCAACAGTGGTATCAGAGCCTGGTTCTCTATATATCGTCGTGCTTGTTATATGATTACATGATTTAATCGTTAAATTGCATGTAATCATTGAATATATGCATGTTTAATGATATTTGTGATTGTTCAATGATGCATGGATGGTATGGAGTCTGGGACGAGTTAACGGTGCGACGAAACGGGGGTGAAACCCTAATTTTTGAAACCCGAAAATTCTAACCCGAGACTGATCTGTCTGCGGTCAGCCGGACTAAGGTGTTGGTCAGCCGAACCAGCAGGCAGATCAGATTCCGGACCGAGTGTTTGGTCAGGAGGACCAACGTTCGTCTGCTCAGCCCCAGACCAAACGTGAACAACACTGGTCCGAGACGAAGACTGGCGGACTGACCGAAAGAAGCGGACTTACTTGGTCTGGAGCTGACCAAGTTTGGTCAGTCCTGGACCAAGATCAGTTTCGAACTGAGTCCGGTTCCAGGTCACCTCGGAGCAGGAGAAGACTGAGTTGGTCCGGAGCTGACCAAAAATTGGTCAGCCCCGGACCAAGCTCAGATTTTTCTGAAAAACAGACAGTTCGGCGGACCAGAGAAGCTGACCAAGGTCAGTCTGGCGGACCAAATTCTGGTCAGCTCCGGACTGGACCTTACACACTTCTCAAGTCCGAAATTTTATCTTTTTTCTCATGATTAATCTCAAGCTATTACCGCCCATTAGTAGAGCAACTGTCAAGGCCTCGATCGTCATGGTTACGGGTCATGCCTGAGTTGAGCATGCCTGACTATCTTGGTGAGGCAGTCTGGAGAAATCGTGATTCTCATAGCTCGAATATGGTTGAGCTTGAATTGGGTTATCAAGTCGGACTTGGTCCTAATGGTAAGGATGGGATGAGGAACATGCAGTGATAGCGTATCACTATCCCATACTCATCTAGGAATCATATATGATATGATTGACAATGCGTTGTCTACCTAAATAGCATGGTTTTGAGCGTCATACCCTAGCTGACTCAAAAGCATGTGAAATATGGATCCTAGCTCACTTAGAAACTCATTGAGGGTGTTTTTCTTAGTGGGAGCTTGTCATATTGCATCTATTATCTGTGTTAGCAAGTGTACTAAGCGACTTGCATGTTTTCTGTCTGTTTGTTTGCCTTTTTCTGTAGAATATGACTGCTGCCGGGTAATCTGGCTAATCTCTCCATGCGATCCATCCTGGATCGGGAGAAACTCACTGGTGGAAACTTTCTCGACTGGTACCGCAACCTGAGAATTGTTCTCAGGCATGAGCGGAAGCTCTACGTGCTGGAAGAAGTCGTTTCTGAGGATGAACCAGCGGCCAATGCAACCAGGACTGTCAGAGATGCTTACTATAAGCACATCCAAGACAACCTGGACCTGACCTGTCTGATGCTCGGATCTATGTCGGCTGAGTTGCAGAAACAACTCGAAGGAACTGATGCCTTCGAGATGATCGAGCATCTCAGGACTATGTTCGAGGAACAGGCAAGGGTCGAACGATTTAACGTCCTTAAGAACCTGGTCAACTGTAAGATGACCAATGGTTCACCCGTGAGTACTCATATCCTCAAGATGAAGGGTTATCTAGAGGATCTTGATAGACTAGGGTTGGAGGCTAGTCGTGAATTGGCAGTAGACCTAGTTCTTCAATCCCTGCCGGATAGTTTTGACCAGTTTGTCATGAACTATAACATGCACGGGATGGAGAAGGACTTGACCGAGCAGAATATCAAAGTCGAGAAAAGTGTCCTAGTGGTTCGAAAGAGTTCCAACAAAATGAAGTGTTCCAAGAGCAAGAAAGGCAAGGGCAATGTTGGTTTAGTGCTCTATGATGTACTGTTTATGAGCTTTCTTTAGATACATTCGATGTATTGATACTTTCTATGGTTTTATGAGAGTATTTGATTCATTACATGTTCTTGCATACTAGATCTGTTATGAAATCCATGTATCATTATGAATGACACTAAACTCCCTAGTCTTGTGTCGTTATGGGAATAACGACATAATAAGACTAGTATGATGTGTGATTGATGATCATAGAGATGATCATAGGTATTGGATACGATCACAGTCATAGGTTTTCGTTGGAGAACGGAATACTGGATTGACCCGCATGAGATTGTCACACGGACTAGCGTCATGACTTGAATCTCATATGGCGGTTCCATGATTGGATCCTAAGACCTGAGATATCTACGGAATCCAACATGAGGAGTTGCGTGCTTTGAATACGACAAACGTTCTGCGTAACAGGAGAACTATAAAGGCGTGTATCAGGTACGAAACGAATCATGTACTGGATTGTAGATAGTCAAGACGGGATTTGTACATCTCGTAAAAGAGAGAGATATCGCGGGGCCCCTCGTGTGAGCGAGACTGTAGAAATGTGTGGCCGCACTATAGACGAACGTCGTCTATTTCAGACAGCCGAACTCAGTGAACGAGAAAGCAGTCGAATCAGATAAGGTGGCTTGTCCATGCCATATGTTCGACATATGATATCGCGATACAAAAGGATCATCAACCGGAATCATCACTGGCGTTCGTAAAGATCACGAACAAACTCTATTCGAGATAGGTAGTCATAGTATCTTGCTAGAGTGTCCAGAACGGACGGTGTGACGCCCAAATCCCGTTTTCCCGTGAACAGGATATGCCACATGGACGAAAACCAATAAAATATAATAAATCCAAAAGCACGGGAAATTAAAACATTTACTTCATAAATGCGCAGCGGAATAGTTAACACAACCTTTAATTGTCACACGTCCGGTCTTAAAATACAACGCAAGGAAAACTGTTAGACATGGAACGGCGTGTCAGAACGGAGGAACCGAACACTGTTAGACATGGTTCGGTCTATGATGAGTCAGACAGATCTTCCGAAGTCCTTCTGGGG
>NW_010967339.1:11152-11706 GCF_000463585.1 Tarenaya hassleriana
CTGAACAGGAGTCCAACGAAGTCGGCTGAAACGACGCCATATGAGATATGGACAGGGAAGCGTCCCGCATTATCGTTTGTCAGAATTTGGGGTTGCGACGCTTATGTCAAACGTCAGATGACTGATAAATTATCCTCCAAATCTAATAAGTGTTTATTTGTAGGCTACCCTAAGGAAACTAAGGGTTACTACTTCTACATTCCGTCAGAGAACAAGGTGTTCATTGCCAGGAATGCGACTTTTATGGAGTGAGAGTTCGTCTCCAAAAGAGTCAGTGGGAGTAGGATCGAACTTGAGGAAGTTCGAGAGCAGCAAGTAGACGTTGAGCCGAGTGAACAAGTTAAAGAAGTTCAACCTGTTTCACTGTCGGTTGTGACTCAACCTTTGACGAGTGAACCTAGGAGATCAGGCAGGATTCGCCAAGAGCCAACGAGATATGGATTTCTCGTGACTGGGAATGAGGAACTCATGTTATTAGAACATGACGAGCCTACCACATACCCAGAGGCTATGGCGAGTCCCGACTCCGAGAAATGGCGCGAGGCTATGAAGTC
>NW_010967339.1:12756-13608 GCF_000463585.1 Tarenaya hassleriana
TGATAGTCCCATTGCTCTGTATTGTGACAACAATGGAGCGATCGCACAAGCGAAAGAACCCAGATCCCATCAACGATCCAAACACATACTCAGACGATTTCACCTTATCAGGGAGATTATAGACAGAGGAGACGTGCACATTTGCAGAGTGTCGACAGATGACAACATTGCCGATCCGTTGACGAAGCATCTCCCTTCGTCGAAGCATGAGGGTCATGTTAGGGATATGGGCATTAAATCTTTAGCAGTTCATGATTAGAGCAAGTGGGAGATTCTTGGTTTAGTGCTCTCACTACAAGAAAATTCTCGTATAGCTACGGAACTTGCGACGGAAAATTCCGTCGCATACAAAATTACGACGGAATACGACGGTTTAGCGACGGAATGCGGAAAAATTTTTTACGTCTCAATGAGTCGTAAAATCCGTCGAAAATTTGCGACGGAATGCAACGGAGATGTTGCCGTCGCAATAACAAACATTATTTGCGACGGAAATTTCCGTAGCAAATGCTAATTTTAATTATTTTTAATTTAATTTATTTATTTTCAGAATTAGCTACGGATTTGCGACGGAAATTTCCGTCGCAAATACTAATTTCATTTATTTCGTTATTTTCGATGAAAATTTTCAAATTTTCGCGGTTTTTATTTCGTTTTGCGACGGATGGCGACGGAAATTTCCGTCGCAAATACTAATTTCATTTATTTCGTTATTTTCGATGAAAATTTTCAAATTTTCGCGGTTTTTATTTCGTTTTGCGACGGATGGCGACGGTAATTTCCGTCGCAACACGAAATAAAAGCACCGACTTCGTCTTCTTTCTTCAGACTTTGAAGTTTCCAAAAAAAAAA
>NW_010967339.1:14735-24045 GCF_000463585.1 Tarenaya hassleriana
AATGTGTATGTGTGTTTGTGTATATATATGAGTACTTGTATATGCAAATATATGTGTATATATATATGTATGTGTGTAATGTTTGTGTATGAATGTATGTGTATATAGGTGTATGTGTATGTGAAAATGTATATATGTACGTGTATATATAGTATATAATTTTTTTATTTTTTTTAAAATTTTACAACATTTGCGACGGAATGCGACGGAAAAAATTCCGTCGCAATTTGCGACGAATTATCCGTCCCTTTCCGTCGCAAAACGCAGATTTCTTCCGTCGCAAAAATGCGACGGATTAACGTCCGTTATACGTTTGCGACAGCGCTATAGCGACGGAAATAAGTCCGTCGCATTCCGTCGCAAATTCTTAATTGCGACGGATTTCCTTTGTATTTGCGACGGATTTTTCCGTCGCTATATAATTGTTTTTTTGTAGTGTCTATGATGTACTGTTTATGAGCTTTCTTTAGATACATTCGATGTATTGATACTTTCTATGGTTTTATGAGAGTATTTGATTCATTACATGTTCTTGCATACTAGATCTGTTATGAAATCCATGTATCATTATGAATGATACTGAATACGTCAAACGTCCTGCGTAATAGGAGGACTATAAAGGCGTGTATCAGGTCCGAAACGAATCATGTACTGGATTGTAGATAGTCAAGATGGGATTTGTACCTCTCGTAAAAGAGAGAGATATTGCTGGGCCCCTCGTGTGAGCGAGACTGTAGAAATGTGTGGCCGCACTATAGACGAACGTCGTCTATTTCAGACAGTCGAACTCAGTGAACGAGAAAGCAGTCGAATCAGATAAGGTGGCTTGTCCATGCCTTATGTTCGACATATGATATCGTGATACAAGAGGATCATCAACCGGAATCATCTCTGGCGTTCGTAAAGATCACGAACAAACTCTATTCGGGATAGGTAGTCATAGTGTCTTCCTAGAGACCGCTTATGACTTGTATATCCGAAATAGAGATTTCGGGTTATACTGCTATATCGAATGAGCCTACAGGGTCACACACGCAGGGAAGGACGAAACCGCACGAGGAAACGACGAAAAACCGAGACAGAAGGGTCTGGAACGGGCGGACCGGAAGTCCAAAACGGACGGTCCACCAAGTCCAAACCCGACGGTCCAGAGAGCGCGGTCTGTCCGTTCCAGAAGGTCTGGAACGGACGGTCCACTAACGCAGACCGTCCGTTCTGCTTGCTGGAACGGACGGTCCACGTGCATTTCTGGACCGTCCGTTCTGGGCTCTGGGTATTTTCGTAATTGAACCGAAATTAGGGTAAAATCACTTTATAAGAAGGAGATTAAAACCCTAATTACGAAGGGACTTTGAGGAGCCGACTTTTGCAGTTCTTAGAGAGTTTTTGGTGAGATCCAAAAAGCTCAACAAGTTCTAAGTCTCGTTTTCTCGAAGTGTACAAACCGAATAGAGATTCGAGTCCTAGCAGACAAGTTCCAATCGTTGGAATCCATCCCGTGGTGTGGATACGTGTAGAGGGCGAGGTATTCTTCCGGCCTTTCGTGATCAGACGTGTTCTTCGATTGATACAGGCCCCGGATCGATTGAGGTAAGCGTTCTAACGTTTCTACGTTTCAATAGCAGCATGGTTCTAGGGTTTATTAAATTTTGTTTTACTTCCGCTGCACAACCCTAGAATCGATCTCTTAGGAATTAGATTCGCTCATGAGATCCCAGGAAACCCAACAGGCAAGACGACAATTGTTGCTGCCGAGCCTAAGTCTAAGGCTGAGAAGGGAGAGTGCCATTTCTGCCATGCTATTGGGCATTGGCGCAGAAACTGCAAACTCTACCTGGAAGATCTGAAGAAGAAGAAGCTTGCAGAAGCTTCATCTTCAGGTATCTGCGTTATAGAGGCTAATTTGTTCACTTCTACATCATGGGTATTAGATACTGGATGTGCCTCACACATTTGTGGAAATGTGTAGGGTTTGAGAAGAAGTAGGCAGCTAGCGAAGGGAGAAGTGGATCTCCGCATCGGGAATGGAGCAAGAGTTGCTGCGTTGACCGTCGGGACTTATGATCTTACTTTACCTTCTGGACTTGTGTTAGAATTACATGATTGTTATTTTGTACCTGCCATTAGCAGGAATATTATTTCGATTTCATGTTTGGATTCTGATGGTTTTCGTTTTGTCATTGAGAACAAAACTTTATCTATTTATAGAGGAGCTTTATTTTATGGTAATGATTACCTGTTTAATGGCCTTTATATTTTGGATGATAAACCGTCTGGACACAGTTCGATCTATAACATTAGTACCAAGCGGTTTAAGCCGAACGACTTAAACCCGACCTATCTCTGGCATTGTCGACTTGGTCACATCAATGAGAAATGCATAGCGAAGCTTCATTCTGATGGACTTCTTGATTCTTTTGATTATGAGTCAATAGAATGATGTGATTCTTGTTTGATGGGCAAGATGATAAAATCTTCTTTTTCTAGAAAAGGAGAACGGGCTACAAAGTTGCTAAAACTCATACACAGTGATGTATGTGGTCCTATGAGCTCGCCCGCTAGAGGAGGTTATCTGTACTTTGTTACGTTCACTGATGATTTCAGTAGATACGGTTATGTCTACTTGATGAGGCATAAGTCTGAAACAGATCGGTTGTTCAAGAATTTCAGAAACGAGGTACAGAACCAACTTGGCAAGACGATCAAGTTGCTTCGATCTGATCGAGGTGGCGAGTATATGAGCCAAGAGTGCCCTGACTATCTGGCAGATTGTGGGATTATCTCACAGTTGACTCCACCTGGAACGCCACAGTGGAATGGCGTGTCCGAGAGGAGGAACCGAACCTTATTGGATATGGTACGGTCTATGATGAGTCAGGTCGATCTTCATAAATCCTTCTGGGGATATGCTTTGGAAACAACAGCGCTTATACTGAACAACTGTCCAACAAAGTCAGTTCAGAAGACACCATATGAGATATGGACTGGGAAGCGTCCCAGGTTAGCATTTATGAAGATTTGGGGATGCGACGTTTACGTGAAACGTCTGGCTTCTGATAAGCTATCCGCCAAGTCTGATAAATGCATATTTGTGGGTTACCCTAAGGAAACTAAAGGGTACTGGTTCTACAACCCATCTGAGAACAAAGTGTTTGTTGCTCGGAATGGATCTTTCTTGGAGAGAGAGTTCGTATCCAAGAGAGTTAGTGGGAGTAGAATGGACCTCGAAGAAGTTCGAGAACCACAAATAGTCGAAGAACCGAACGAACAGGTCGAAACAGTCCAACCTGTATCACGAGTTGTTGAGACAGCACCTCCTAGTGAACCTCGGAGATCTGGTAGAATTCACCAAGAGCCTACAAGATATGGTTTTCTGTTGAGACATCACCTCGTAGTGGACCTCGGAGATCTGGTAGAATTCGCCGAGAGCCTACAAGATACGGATTTCTTGTGACTGGAAACGACGAACTCATGTTGTTAGAACATGACGAGCCTACGTCATATTAAGAGGCTGTGGCGAGTTCCGATTCCGAGAAATGGTACCGGGCCATGGAGTCTGAGATGCAATCCATGTACGACAACAAAGTGTGGACTTTGGTCGATTCCTTCAATGGTATTAAGACCATTGGATGCAAGTCGGTTTTCAAGAAGAAAACCGACATGGATGGCATCGTGCATACCTATAAGGCACGACTCGTCGCGAAAGGGTTTCGGCAGATTCATGGTATAGACTATGATGAAACCTTTTCACCAGTCGTGATGCTTAAATCCATACGGATTCTGCTAGCCATAGCTGCGTATTATGACTACGAGATATGGCAGATGGACGTCAAGACCGCATTCCTTAACGGGAATCTGCTCGAGAATGTGTACATGACACAACCCGAGGGTTTTGTCGATCCTAAGAGTCCGAGGAAGGTATGCAAGCTTCAGAGATCCATTTATGGACTGAAGCAGGCTTCGAGGAGCTAGAATCTTCGATTTGATGAGGCAGTCAAAACGTTTGGCTTTATGGACTGAAGCAGGCTTCGAGGAGCTGGAATCTTCGATTTGACGAGGCAGTCAAAACGTTTGGCTTCCTGCAAAACGAAGATGAGCCATGCGTTTACAAGAAGGTCAGTGGGAGCGCAGTGGTCTTCCTTGTACTTTATGTGGATGATATATTGCTCATCGGAAATGACATTCCTACCTTGCAAGGAGTAAAATCCTGGCTAGGATCAGTTTTTTCGATGAAGGACTTAGGAGAAGCCGCCTATATTCTAGGAATCAAGATCTATAGAGATAGATCGAGAAGGCTTCTTGGTCTAAGTTAGAGTACATACATTGACAAGGTCTTTAATCGGTTCAAGATGCAAGACTCCAATAGGGGTGCCTTGCCAATGGGACATGATGTGGCTCTTAGCAAGACTCAGTGTCCAAAGACACAGGATGAGCAAGAGCGCGTGAGTAGGATTCCATATGCCTCGGCAATTGGATCCATCATGTACGCCATGTTGTGTACTCGTCCGGATGTATCATATGCATTGAGTATGACTAGTAGATATCAGTCTACACCAGGTGAGGCTCACTGGATTGCGGTCAAGAACATCCTTAAGTACTTGAGAATGACTAAGGATTTGTTCTTGGTGTATGGCGGATTGGAAGACGAGCTCGCTGTAAGTGGTTATACCGATGCTAGTTTCCAAACTGATAGAGATGACTTCAGATCGCAGTCATGTTATGTTTTCTGCCTGAACGGTGGGGCTATCCGTTGGAAGAGTTCCAAACAGCCAACCATTGCCGATTCGACTACAGAAGCCGAGTACATAGAAGCATCGGATGCAACTAAGGAAGCTGTTTGTATCAGGAAATTCGTGGGAGACTTGGGCGTTATTCCTAGCATCGCAGATCCCATTGAGTTGTACTGTGACAACAATGGTGCGATTGCGCAAGCTAAGGAACCCCGGTCACACCAGAGATCCAAACACATACTCAGGCGATTTCACTTGATCAGAGAAATCATCGACAGAGGAGACGTGAAGATAAGCAGAGTGTCGACAGATGTTAATATTGCCGACCCATTGACGAAGCCTCTCCCTTCGTCAAAGCATGATGGTCATGTTAAGGGTATGGGGATTAGATGCTTGTAGGATAGATCATAGATCATAGTGGGAGATTGTTAGTTGTAATGTTCTAGGATGATCCATGATATGACATTTGACTTTGTAATGATTCATTGATTTATGAATGCATTACTTTTCCCGTTATATGATTGGCATATTTGTTATATTTCGGTATCCTTGAATCATTAGAGAATGATTCTAAACTCCCTAGTCAGTCAACATTGTGGGAACAATGTTGAATTAAGACTAGCATGAGGAGTGATCGATGCATTGGATGCATATCACAATCATGGGTACTCGTTGTGAACGAGTGACTGGATGACCCGCATGAGATTGTCACATGGACAGAGTCATGACTTGAATCTCATACAGCGGTGCGTTTATGGATCTTCATACATGAGATGTCTAGAGTATCTGATATGAGGAATGACGTGTCTTGACTGCGTCAAACGTCGTCTTTAACCGGATGATTATAACGACGTTGATCAAATACGTTCACGAATCATATGGAGATAGTAGACATGCAATATGGGACTTGTCACCTCCTTAACCGGAGAGATACAGATGAAGTTGCATCTATTTTATTAGTCGATTTGCCAAGACGAGAAAGCGGTTGAACTTGAAGGGTGGCTCAAACCATGCCCTTGTTCAACTTATGATATTGTGAGACAAAGGATCAGAATTCGAGCTGTTAATGCCTTGGTTAGATCACCTCTAACTCAATTCTAAATGGGTGGTCATGGCGTCTTGCTAGAGGCTAACCATGACTTGTGGTTCGGGAAAGGTTCCTAAAGTCACTACCACTTAGAATGGGCCTACAGGGTCACACACCACTAGGGATGGACTTATACGTGAAGAATCCGAAGAATGGAAACGAGAGTTGACCGAAACGAGCATGAAAAGGAGTTTTCAATGTGTTGGTCCGGGGCTGACCAAACTTGGTCAGCTCCGGACCAAGTCGGTCAGCCCAGGAGGTCCGAAAGTCAGTCAGGAGGTCATCTGTCCAAGTCTGGTCCGGCTGACCAAGAGTTGGTCAGCCGCGGACTAGACACTGGGTCAGACGGACCGAGACTGAAGCCAGGCGGACCGGAAAGACCAAGAAAGGTCTTGGTCCGGAGCTGACCACACGTGGTCTGCCGGACCAAGCCTTCAGGTCAGGCGGTCCGCGAGCCTCGGACTAAGCCTGGTCCGCCGGACCAAGCTCCTGGTCCGGCGGACCGGGATCTGGGAAAATTTTCAAATTCGATTTTAGGGTTTTCTAATCTTATTTAAGTTTGGGATTTCGTCCAAACTTAATTAAGGTCGCCCTAAAACTCAGAGAAACATCCTAGAACCCTAGAGAACCTGTTCTCTTCGATTTCTATTGTCACGCGATTGGATCTCGTCTCTTGAGTTTTCCTTTTCTTCACTAATCCTAGCAGATTCGTTCCAAATCGTTTGGAATCCTTCCCGTCGGTGTGGATACGTGTAGAGGGACTATAACTTCAGTCCTAGGTGATTTAGAACAGGCACCGGATCGAAATTAACTTCAAAGTTTCATCGAGAACGAGGTAAGTAACGATTCCTTCGGTGATATACACGATCTTTTGGGTTTTGCAAGTTTGGTTGCGTGTGACGTTTGACTAGGTTTAGATCTTTCTTCTACTGCATGAAACCTAGTAAACCAAACCCTAGATCGATATGTTCGCATGCTAGGAACCCGTAAATAATCCAACACCCATGTCCTTAACATGAGAGCTCATGTTGAAGAACTTGAGCGTATGGGAGTGAAGCTCGATGGTGACTTGGTTGCAGACTTGATCCTGATGTCATTACCCGAGGACTATAACCAGTTCGTGATGCAGTACCATATGCATGGGATGACTAAGAGCTTAGCCGAACTGCATGGGATGCTGAAATCGGTGGAGCAGGATATAGTGGTGCCCAAGACTGTGCTTGTTGTTGAGAATAACTCCAGCAAGAAGCAGCGGGGTAAGGCCAAAAAGAAGGCGGCGAAAAAGGCAAAGATTGCCTCTACGTCTAAGCCTAAGCCCGATAATGGTAACTGTCATTACTGCGGAGTGTATGGACACTGGAAGCGTAATTGTCACCTTTACTTGGAGGATCTGAAGGACAAGAAGCTTGATGAAGCTTCTGCCTCAGGTATTCATGTTATAGAAGCTAACATCTGTACTACATCTTCGTGGGTATTAGATACCGGAAGTGCCTCACACATTTGTGGAAATGTGCAGGGACTAAGAAGAAGTAGGATGCTGGCTAAGGGAGAAGCGGATCTGCGTGTTGGAAATGGAGCAAGAGTTGCTGCATTGTGTGTTGGCGTTTATGATTTGCATCTTCCTTCTGAACATGTTTTAGAATTAAATAATTGCTACTATGTTCCTGCGATTAGCGGAAACATTATTTCTATTTCTTGTCTGGATTTGGATGGTTTTCGATTTGTGATTGAGAACTCGAGTTTGATGATTTATCGAGAAAGTATTTACTATGGTAATGATTATCTAGTTAATGGTTTATACGTCTTGAATGATCAGCCTTCGAACTCGACACCGTCCATCTAAAATGTGAGTACTAAAAGGTTTAAGCCGAACCACTTAAACCCGACCTTCCTCTGGCATTGTCGTCTAGGCCATATAAATGAGAAACGCATTCAGAAGCTCCATCATGATGGACTTCTGGATTCATTTGACTTTGAGTCACTTGAATCTTGCGAATCTTGTTTGATGGGATAGATGACAAAGCATCCTTTCAAAGGGAAAGGACAGAGAGCGACAGAGTTATTGGCTCTCATACATAGTGATGTATGCGGACCAATGAGCTGTCCAGCTAGAGGAGGTTATCTGTATTTCGTAACATTCACTGATGATTTCAGTCGATACGGTTATGTCTATTTGATGAGATATAAATCTGAAACACTTGAAATGTTCAAGGCTTTCAGAAATGAAGTACAAAATCAGCTTGACAAGACGATCAAGACACTTCGATCAGATCGTGGTGGCGAGTGATACGTGTGTACCGAGTCTAGAATTTATACCCGATTCACAACTCACCGCAAGGATACGGATCGTCGTAACACGGGGTCGAACGCAAGGACCGGTAGCTAAATCTAAATCCTAATCGAGACTAAATCAAGCAAGTATAAGTGAAAGTGATGGTGGAAGTATATGGAAAGAATAGAAAATAAGGAAGCAAAGCAATAAGAATGTGTAAACTAGCAATCTAAGATGACCGTGGGTGTCGGGACCGTATTCGCGTGTATGGGTATATGCTAAGCATGCGAGAATCACGATATTGAATCTGTATTCGGGAATCGTCAAGCAACAAAAATAGAGAAATCACCTCCCGGCATATAACTCACTATCTAAAGTTCTCTAAATCCATATCCCTATGTGATTTATCAAACTAGATGCATGAAGAACACTATCATCAACCCTAGATCGATCAAACCATATTCCTATGTGAATAATACAATCTATTCTATCGATTTCGATCCGAAACTAAACCCATATTCCTATGTAGTTCAGAATCTGAAATAATTGGCCAAGGGGTCAGCAAACACCAATCCAATAAAGCACAAATCGATAAAACCGAAACAAATCCAAATCGCAACCAAGTTAGGGTACAAACATACCCAAAACACAAACGAATCCCTAACCCACAGCCGTGGATCTACTCACGGTTCATGGAAAAACACTGAGCAAAACCAGAAACAGAAAGAAAAGAGGGAGAAGAAAGACTCATGTCGACAGCAAGCGATCTTCACGTTCCAACTCTCCTTCGTCTTCCCGAAATCCCGTAAAACTCTTGTTTCTCTCACCAAAGCTCTCCAAAGTCTGTATAAAGTCTGCCCCTCTCCTGGGACGTCTGTAGAGTCTTTTTATAAACCCTAGGCGGCGCTCCCAAAGTCCTACTCCCGTTCCAACTCTGAAAATACGAATCTGGGCTTTTTCTGGGTTTTGACTCGGACCGAGTCAGTACTCTGACTCGACCGAGTCAAAACGACCAGCCCAATCTTCTGACTCGGGCTTGTTGACTCGGGGTATCTGACTCGGACATGTTGACTCGGGGTAACTGACTCGGACCGAGTCAAGGCGGGAAATTCTTGACTCTTTCATCGTTTTAGCTCCAGATTGCTCCCGTCTTGCTCCAAATCGCATCCGAGACCTGTAATCCTATAAAAACACAACCAAACCGAGTTTCGTGGCCTAACA
>NW_010967339.1:26905-27795 GCF_000463585.1 Tarenaya hassleriana
CTCGTCTTCCAACCCACCGTATACCAAGAACACATCCTTAGTCCTTCTCAAGTACTTCAGGATGTTCTTGACGGCGATCCAGTGCGACTCACCTGGATCTGACTGGTATCTACTCGTAATGCTCAACGCGTAGGATACATCCGGTCGAGTACAAAGCATGGCATACATGATGGATCCAATTGCCGAAGCATATGGAATCCGATCCATGCGTTCTCGCTCATCAGGTGTCGTAGGACACTGACTCTTGCAGAGAACTGTGCCACTGCTCATCGGTAAGGTTCCTTTCTTGGAATCTTGCATCTTGAACCGTTTCAAGACCTTATCGATGTAAGTACTCTGACACAATCCTAGAAGACGCCTCGATCTATCTCTATACATCTTTATGCCTAGTATGTAGGCCGCTTCTCCTAGGTCCTTCATAGAAAACTGTGTTCCTAGCCAAGACTTAACGTCTTCCAAGGTAGGAACATCATTCCCTATAAGGAGAATGTCATCCACATACAGTACTAGAAATACAACGGTTCTCGCACTGACCTTCTTGTAAACACATGGCTCGTCCACGTTCTGTGAGAAACCAAACTTTTTGATTGTCTCATCAAAGCGAAGGTTCCAGCTCCTCAAAGCCTGCTTCAGACCATAAATGGACCTCTGAAGTTTGCACACCATCCCCGGGTTCCTTGGATCGACAAAACCTTCGGGTTGTGTCATGTACACATCCTCAGTCAAGTTCCCGTTAAGGAACTGTACCCAAGGGAAAACGCCATGTAGGCTCCCAAATCCAAAAAGAAAAAGTCTAAAACCCAAACAATCATCTCAAAAACAAAACAAAAAACCCCGGGTTGCCTCCCGAGAAGCGCTTCTTTATGGTCATTAGCTAGACCGTACGTGAA
>NW_010967339.1:28030-28359 GCF_000463585.1 Tarenaya hassleriana
TCGTAACACGGGGTCGAACGCAAGGACCGGTAGCTAAATCTAAATCCTAATCGAGACTAAATCAAGCAAGTATAAGTGAAAGTGATGGTGGAAGTATATGGAAAGAATAGAAAATAAGGAAGCAAAGCAATAAGAATGTGTAAACTAGCAACCTAAGATGACCGTGGGTGTCGGGACCGTATTCGCCTAGCTTCTGTGACCAATCCTTGCGTGACTTAGCGACGGTCTTCTCCAGAATAGACTTGATCTCTCGGTTGGAAATCTCCACCTGTCCACTAGTCTGAGGATGATACGGAGTAGCAATCCGATGATGAACCCCGTACTTCTTC
>NW_010967339.1:31029-31848 GCF_000463585.1 Tarenaya hassleriana
TGGAAAGAATAGAAAATAAGGAAATAAAACAATAAAAGCGTGTAAGCTAGCAATCTAAGATGACCGTGGGTGTCGGGACCGTATTCGCGTGTATGGGTATATGCTAAGTATGCGAGAATCATGATATTGAATCTGTATTCGGGAATCGTCAAGCAACAAAGATAGAGAAATCACCTCCCGGCATATAACTCACTATCTAAAGTTCTCTAAATCCATATCCCTATGTGATTTATCAAACTAGATGCATGAAGAACACTATCATCAATCCTAGATCGATCAAACCATATTCCTATGTGAATAATACGATCTATCCTATCGATTTTGATCCGAAACTAAACCCATATTCCTATGTAGTTCAGAATCTGTAATAATTGGCCAAGGGGTCAGCAAACACCAATCGAATAAAGCACAAATCAATAAAACCGAAACAAATCCAAATCGCAACCAAGTTAGGGTTCAAACATACCCAAAACACAAACGAATCCCTAACCCACAGCCGTGGATCTACTCACGGTTCATGGAAAAACACTGAGCAAAACCAGAAACAGAAAGAAAAGAGGGAGAAGAAAGACTCATGTCGACAGCAAGCGATCTTCACGTTCCAACTCTCCTTCTTCTTCCCGAAATCCCGTAAAACTCTTGTTTCTCTCACCAAAGCTCTCCAAAGTCTGTATAAAGTCTGTCTCCCCCTCTAGGACGTCTGTAGGCTCCTTTTATAAACCCTAGGCGGCGCTCCCGAAGTCCTATTCCCGTTCCAACTCTGAAAATACGAATCTGGGCTTTTTCTGGGTTTTGACTCGGACCGAGTCAGTACTCTGA
>NW_010967339.1:31952-33040 GCF_000463585.1 Tarenaya hassleriana
TGCCTTATACGTGTGCACGTTGCCATCCATGTCGGTCTTCTTCTTGAAGATCCATTTACATCCGACGGGTTTTATCCCTTCAGATGCATCAACCAAAGTCCATACTTGGTTGTCTGACATGGATTGCATCTCGGACTTCATAGCCTCGTGCCATTTCTCGGAATCGGGACTCGCCATAGCCTCTGGGTATGTGGCAGGCTCATCATGTTCTAATAACATGAGCTCCTCATTCCCAGTCACGAGAAATCCGTATCTCACAGGCTCTTGGCGAATCCTGTCTGATCTCCGAGGAATGCCACAGTGGAATGGCGTGTCCGAACGGAGGAACCGAACACTGTTTGACATGGTTCGGTCGATGATGAGTCAGACAGATCTTCCGAAGTCCTTTTGGGGCTATGCTTTAGAGACCGCTAAGTCGGCTGAAACGACGCCATATGAGATATGGACGGGGAAGCATCCTGCGTTGTCGTTTGTCAGAATTTGGGGTTGTGACGCTTATGTGAAGCTACCCTAAAGAAACTAAGGGATACTACTTCTACATTCCGGCAGAGAACAAGGTGTTCATTGCCAGGAATGCGAATTTTATGGAGCGAGAGTTAGTCTCCAAAAGAGTCAGTGGGAGTAGGATCGAACTTGAGGAAGTTCGAGAGCAGCAAGTAGACGCTGAGTCGAGTGAACAAGTTGAAGATGTTCAACCTATTTCACTGCCTGTAGTGACTCAATCTTCGACTAGTGAACCTCGGAGATCAGACAGGATTCGCCAAGAGCCTGTGAGATACGGATTTCTCGTGACTGGGAATGAGGAGCTCCTGTTATTAGAACATGATGAGCCTGCCACATACCCAGAGGCTATGGCGAGTCCCGATTCCGAGAAATGGCACGAGGCTATGAAGTCCGAGATGCAATCCATGTCAGACAACCAAGTATGGACTTTGGTTGATGCATCTGAAGGGATAAAACCCGTCGGATGTAAATGGATCTTCAAGAAGAAGACCGACATGGATGGCAACGTGCACACGTATAAGGCATGACTTGTGGCGAAAGGATTCCGTCAGATTCATGGTATTGACTATGATGAGACGTTTTCG
>NW_010967339.1:33165-34478 GCF_000463585.1 Tarenaya hassleriana
TGGATCTTCAAGAAGAAGACAGACATGGATGGCAACGTGCACACTTATAAGGCACGACTTGTGGCGAAAGGATTCCGTCAGATTCATGGTATTAACTATGATGAGACATTTTCACCCGTAGTTATGCTTAAGTCCATCAGGATCCTACTTGCCATATCCGCATATTACGACTATGAGATATGGCAAATGGATGTCAAGACCGCGTTCCTTAACGGGAACTTGACCGAGGATGTGTACATGACACAACCCGAAGGTTTTATCGATCCAAGGAACCGGGGAAGGTGTGCAAGCTTCAGAGGTCCATTTATGGACTGAAGCAGGCTTCAAGGAGCTGGAACCTTCGTTTTGATGAGACAATCAAAAGGTTTGGTTTCTCATAGAACGAAGACGAGCCATGTGTTTACAAGAAGGTCAGTGGGAGCACAGTTGTATTTCTAGTGCTGTACGTGGATGACATTTTCCTAATAGAGAATGACGTCCCTACCTTGCAAGACGTAAAGTCTTGGCTAGGAACGCAATTTTCTATGAAGGACCTAGGAGAAGCGGCATATATTTTAGGCATTAAGATCTATAGAGATAGATCGAGGCGACTTCTAGGATTGTGTCAGAGTACATACATCAATAAGGTCTTGAAGCGGTTCAAGATGCAAGATTCCAAGCAAGGAACCTTACCGATGAGCAGTGGCATAGTTCTCTGCAAGAGTCAGTGTCCTACGACACCTTATGAGCGAGAACGCATGGATCGTATTCCATATTCTTCGACAATTGGATCGATCATGTATGCCATGCTTTGTACTCGACCGGATGTATCCTATGCGTTAAGCATTACGAGTAGATACCTATGCCACTGCTCATCGGTAAGGTTCCTTGCTTGGAATCTTGCATCTTGAACCGCTTCAAGACCTTATTGATGTATGTACTCTGACACAATCCTAGAAGTCGCCTCGATCTATCTCTATAGATCTTAATGCCTAAAATATATGCCGCTTCTCCTAGGTCCTTCATAGAAAATTGCGTTCCTAGCCAAGACTTTACGTCTTGCAAGGTAGGGACGTCATTCTCTATTAGGAAAATGTCATCCACGTACAGCACTAGAAATACAACTGTGCTCCCACTGACCTTCTTGTAAACACATGGCTCGTCTTCGTTCTATGAGAAACCAAACCTTTTGATTGTCTCATCAAAACGAAGGTTCCAGCTCCTTGAAGCCTGCTTCAGTCCATAAATGGACCTCTGAAGCTTGCACACCTTCCCCGGTTCCTTGGATCGATAAAACCTTCGGGTTGTGTCATGTACACATCCTCGGTCAAGTT
>NW_010967339.1:34713-34929 GCF_000463585.1 Tarenaya hassleriana
GGTACGCTCAATCTCTGGATCGTAGACTAGGTCTTCTCTCCGAGTAGAGCTCCTTGTCATGCACTAGAACCCTGCAAATCGCAAAGAAAAAAAAAACTCGAAACCAAGTGAATCCGCAAAAACCAAAGAAAGAAAAACAAAAAAGAAAAAGAAAAAGAAAACAAGCTAAGATCTAGAATCAATAAAGACCTAGAAATAGGCTAACCAGTCCCCGGC
>NW_010967339.1:37617-51148 GCF_000463585.1 Tarenaya hassleriana
GGATTCCATATGCTTCGGCAATTGGATCCATCATGTATGCCATGCTTTGTACTCGACCGGATGTATCCTATGCGTTAAGCATTACGAGTAGATACCAGTCAGATCCAGGTGAGTCACACTAGATCGCCGTCAAGAACATCCTGAAGTACATGAGAAGAACTAAGGATGTGTTCTTGGTATATGGTGGGTCGGAAGGCGAGCTCGCTGTAAAGGGTTACACCGATGCTAGTTTTCAATCAGAGCCAGATGACTATCGCAGTCTAGCTATGTTTTCTGCTTCAACGGAGGTGTTGTTAGCTGGAAAAGTTCCAAGCAGGCGACCGTTGCAGATTCTACTACAGAAGCTGAGTATATTGCAGCGTCGGACGCAGCAAAGGAAGCTGTTTTGATCAGAAAGTTTGTTGGCGACTTGGGTGTCATTCCTAGTGCTGATAACCCCATTGCGCTGTATTGTAACAACAATGGAGCGATCGCACAAGCGAAAGAACTCAGATCCCATCAACGATCCAAACACATACTCAGATGGTTTCACCTTATCAGGGAAATTATAGACAGAGGAGACGTACACATTTGCAGAGTGTCGACAGATGACAACATTGCCGATCCGTTGACGAAGCCTCTCCCTTCGTCGAACCATGAGGGTCATGTTAGGGATATGGGCATTAGATGTTTAACAATCCATGATTAGAGCAAGTGGGAGATTGTTGGTTTAGTGCTCTATGATGTACTGATTATGAGCTTCATTGAGATACATTCGATGTATTGATACTTTCTATGTGGTTTTATGAGAGTATTTTATTCATTACATGTTCTTGCATGCTAGATCTGTTATGAAATCCATGTATCATTATGAATGATACTAAACTCCCTAGTCTTATGTCGTTATGGGAATAACGGATACATTTGATGTATTGATACTTTCTATAGTTTTATGAAAGTGTTTGATTCATTACATGTTGTGCATACTAGATATGTTGTGAAATCCATGTATTGTTATGAACAATACTCAACTCCCTAGTCATGTATCATTATGGGAATAATGATATGCTAAGACTAGTGTGATGTGTGATTGATGATCATATAGATGATCATAGGTATTGGATACGATCACGATCATAGATATTCGTTGGAGAACGGAATACTGGATTGACCCGCATGAGATTGTCACATGGACTAGCGTCATGACTTGAATCTCATATGGCGGTTCCATGATTGGATCCTAAGACCTAGATGTCTACAGAATCCAACATGAGGAGTTGCATACTTTGAATACGTCAAACGTCCTGCGTAACAGGAGGATTATAAAGACGTGTATCAGGTATGAAATGAATCATGTGCTGGATTGTAGATAGTCAAGATGGGATTTGTACCTCTCATAAAAGAGAGAGATATCGCTCGGCTCCTCGTGTGAGTGAGACTGTAGAAATGTGTGGCCGCACTATAGACGAACGTCGTCTATTTCAGACAGTCGAACTCAGTGAACGAGAAAGCAGTCGAATCAGATAAGGTGGCTTGTCCATGCCTTATGTTCGACATATGATATCGTGATGCAATCTATGTTGCGAGCATAGGGACGGTACAGCCAAGCTAGACCGATCGGTCTAGACTGTCTAGACCGATCAATCTACGTCGTATGAATGGAGTCGGTCCAGCATGAGCTAGACCGAGTCCTGGGGCGATGGGTCGTGAATCGGTGGAGGTGGTGGGCTGTGATGGGGCGCGCTGGTCGATGCATAATAATCAACCCCGAGGAATCCCTCGATACTAAACTCCGAGGGCAGATGGATATCGGGCGAATCAAAACCAACGCTGAAGGGATACTGAGGAGTTGGTGGGGTCTGCTGCCTGGGAGCGGGGTCTTGAGCTGGATATGCTCTTACTCCCTCATCACCCCGACAGGAGTGGGCTTGGGAGCCCTCTGCTTCCTCCTCACCCCTTCCTCCTAATCCCACGTCTGTACAGAAAAAACTAGAGGAAGGGGATGCATACCCAAATCGCTGTCCTTGAGAAGCCGAAAAAGAACTCCCTCACTCTCAGTGGAGGAAGAGTGGGGTTAGGCAGGACAGCCTTCTGCATCCTCCCTCATCATCCGTATAGACCCCCCACTCCTTCGCCCCTCAGGCCCCTATGGATATGTAGTTCCGTTGCCGGAAACTACCCAGTGTCAGGCTGGACCGCCCTCTGCAGACATCCTCGTCGTACCGTCCTACGTTGATCCCTACTCTCCGAGCTATCATCGTCACTATCCCTCCCGTGACAAATGAGGTCTTTAGCGGCACACCTCCCGTCCAAATGATATGCCGGGCAACCTGCGAGGCCAAGTCTACCTCGCTCATCCCTACATCATCTCCTCCGAAGAGGTCAGCTAGGGCGAGCCGCAGATACCCTATCTCCGAGTGATTCACTGTACCTTGCGCATCACGGCCTAGAATACAGTTCGTGATGAACATCTACAGAACCCGTACGGCGGGATGCCTGATTGTCGAGCCCTTGTCTCTCCCTGTCCAGTGGGACCCCGTAAGAGCTAGCCATGTCTCGTCTAGCATGGCTGGTGGTAGCTTCGGCTTCTTGGTGGAGGTGCCCTCGGGTATTCCCAGGATGTCAGCCAGTTGCCGAATGTTGATCCGATAGTCCCGTCCCCGAAGACGGAATCCTAGGTATGCTCCCTCCACTTCTCTCGAGGAGGGAAAGTACCCATGGCACGAGGAGAGGAACTCGAACGTGAGTTTGTTGTAGGTTTTCTCCTGCGTGCTGAACAATCACGCCCACCCCAAGCGATGGAACAACACCTGAACTTGGTCATGAATGCCAAGCTCTACCAGCGTTGGACGATCGAGGAACCGGGCAGGTTTGATCCCTCGCAATTTGATGTGGTGGAGGCGCGCATCTTGGTTGTGAGCCCGCCTTGTGCGGATCTCTCCAATAGGCTCTTCAGCATCCTTTGTAGATATGGGTGTGAGTGGCCCGATGGTAACCACGCAGCCAGCTGGCGGGTCTTATGATGTTTTCTCCATGGCTATTTGGGTAAATTTGGTGTTTTTAGGTCGATTGGATGTGTGGGAGATGAAATCTCAAGCTTGAGAGGAGAATGTGGAGGTATGTTGTGAATGAATGAGGAAAGGTGGAGATTTCGGTATATATAACCGAAAATATCGATGTTAAAAACATGGATATCGATGTTTTTAAACATCGAGATCTGGTAGATCTGCATGTTCTAGATCTCGACCTTTAAAAGGTCGATATCAAGGTTTGTAAACATCGATATCGAACTTGACTCTTCGAATTCTGTTTCATCTCAATGTCGAGGTTCTGCAACATCGATATCGACGTTTCGGGACCTCGAGATTTCTAGAAATCCCCAATTCCAAATTCAGATCAAATCTCGATGTTATGGAACATCGTGTCGATGTTTCCAAAGGTCGAGATTTCCAAAAATTCCCAATTTCAGATCCGACTCAAATCTAGACGTTTTGGAACCTCGATATCGAGGTTTCCAAACATCGAGATTTCCCGAAAATTGTCCAAAAGTACAATTTTTCGCGTTTTCTCCTTCTTGATCACTTTTAGTCCTTTTTCTAGCAATGTATGCTCGTGATGCATAAAATTAAATGTGCTAATGCAATGCAATTGCACGGGTTGCCTCCCATGAAGCGCTAATTTAAGGTCATCAACTTGACCCTCTTAATTTTAGTGATCTGGTGGTCGTGTTGGACGGAATTGGTTTACTCCCCACTGTCCCGGGATATCTACACTGTACTAGTGCACACTGTCTGCTTCAACTTGCAGTCATTTCTGCTTGCGGATTCAGGAATTGGATCTAGCGGTTTCGCTTGGGTTCCCTTTCCGCCATCAGGATGTTTAGTATCTTGCCTTGTCTCTGTGGAATTTTTCCATCAGAGTTTTCTTCAGACTACTTAATCTGGATTCAGATTTGACTTTTGTTCTATCCTCTAACTCAGAGCTTACAGATTTAGCTACCGGCAGAATGTAGATGTCTCCGTCATAGGCAATCCCCTTGCCTTTATCCTTTAGTTGCGGGGTCTGTTTTCCCGGTGAACCTGGTAGTTGGCATTAGATGTTCGTTGTCATCTTTACCCCGTTCTGGTTTTTGCTCCAGCTTGAATTCTATGTCCGTATCTCCTATGTGCATTTCTATGCATTCCTTTCGGACATGAATTACGACATTAACAGTGTTGATGAATGGGCGTCCTAAGATAACTGATTCATCGTTTATGTTGTCCATATCAATGACTACAAAATCGGTTGGAACGTAAACGTTTCCAACCTTAAGCGGCACATCCTCTAAAATCTCTAGAGGGGCTTTTACTGACTTGTCTGCCAGCTGCAGGATCATCTTGGTGGGTTTCAACTCACCCACATTCAGCTTGTCATATGTGGTCTTAGGTAGTAGACTTACACTCGCTCCCAAGTCGCATAGTGCGCTAGGAATGGAGACGCTGCCTAGTTGGCAGTGTATGGAGAAACTTCCTGGGTCTACCATCTTGGCTAATAAGTCCTGTTGCAGTACAACACTGCATTCAACGGTCAGGATTACAGGCTCTCCATCTAATTTCTCCTTCTTAACGAGTGTATCTTTAAGGAATTTCTCATAAGATGGAGTTTGCGCTATAGCCTCTTGTAAAGGCCGGGCGATTTCCATCTTCTCCCACATATCTGCAAACTTCGTGAGTTCGCCATCTACTTGCGGAGTACGCTGGATCGTTGCGGAAACGGTATAGGAGGTGGTCGTGGAGGCGGAGGAACGTATACGTCCTCTGGTTCCTCTACTATCGGGTTCCTTTACCTCTCTAGATAAGCTTTTCTTTGTTCAGCAATGATTCTCCTAGATCCGTAAGTTTCGCTCTCATCCACGTAGATAGCATTACATTGCTCACGAGGATTAGGTTCGGGCTTACCAGGTAAAGTACCCTACGTTCTGCTGGGCTTAGCTGCGAGTTGAGCTACCTGGTTATCGAGAAGCTTTACGTGGGACTCTATTCCTTGGATCTGTTTCTTTAAATCACTTTGCTCGGTAACCATTCTTGCATTGTGTTATTCATAGATGCTTGTCCTTGTAGGAGTGTCTCAAGCATAGACTTAATGTCAGGGGCCTGGTCAAACTTTTGCTGAGGTTGTTGTTGAGGACCCCTAAATTGTTGGTTTCCTTTGTACCCACAGTACTCTTGGAATTGTTGTTGAGGTCTCTGCTGAAAAGCTTGACCTTGGAATGGTCCCGCGTTTTGGAACGTTCGGTTCCTGTTCTCTTGGGGAGCATTTTGGTAGTTGTTGCTCTTATAAGAGAAATTAGGGTGATTTCTCCAGCCAGGGTTGTAGGTGTTGGAATAAGGATTGTTCGCAACATAGTTGACATCCTCAACCCCTTGTTCTTGTGAGAACATAGACTGGTCTCCGCTAAGCTGGTCTGAAGTTTTGCCTAGGGCGTTGCGGTGCGACGAAAAGATCTGCATCTTTAGCTCCGCTAGCTCAGCTTTAAGAGCGTTTACTTCACTAACGTTCTCTACATTTCCCTTTCTTCGAGAAAACTCAATTGGTGTGGTTCTATCACTGGCCATTCGTTCAATTAATTCTTCCAACTCTCTCAACCCATTTAGAAAGGTCGACAAAAGGTAGTACCTATCAAAGTTGTGATGAGGGCATGCTCTTTGGTATTCCTTAAATCGTTCCCAAGCTTCACCCAAGGACTCTCCATGTTCATGCGAGAAGGAATTAATTCTGTTCTTCGCAAGTTGGGTCTTATGAGTAGGGAAAAATTTGTTCATGAATTTGTCAGCAAGTTGATCCCAAGTGTGGATCGAATCTGCCGGCAGAGCATAAAGCCATTCAAGTGCCTTTCCCGATAAAGAGAAAAGGAAAGCAAGTAATAGTACTTCCTCAGTGGTAACTTCATTTGCCACTCCAACGGGCTGACAGAGAGACTTGAACTGAGTTAGATGCAAGTTTGGGTCCTCAGTAGAGTTATCTCTGAAGGCACTCCCATATAGCATGTGGATAAAAGTGGGTTGTAAATCGACACGGGTTCGCCCATTTCCCGGTCTACGAATGCAAGAAAGTAGTGGCGTATGCTTTGGAGCAGTATAATCTTCAAAAGTAAGCGCTTCATTTCGCTCGACTGCTTTCGGCGGAGCAGCGTTATGCACAGGATGGTCGTCAACATTTCTGTTGTCATCCATTGTTTCAAATCTCCTTCGTTGCCTTAGGAGTTGAAGTGTTCTCTCGATCTCTGGATCAGGAGGAAGTAGAGTTTGACTTCCACGGCTCCTGATCATAAACCGAAAGAGTCAGAGTTTTGATTCCCCAAAGAAGGAAATCAGGGTGTGGTGAAAGGAAATGGATGGTTATGGAAAGACTAGAATCGAACCGGCACCAAGACTGAATCTCAGTCCCCGGCAACGGTGCCAAAAACTTGATCGTGCCAATATAGGTGAATGGGTCTGAGTCAAGTAATAAAACCTAGACTAAGCCGATTCCGCAAGGGTACGGATTCGATGTAGTACCAGGGTCGAACTCAGGGACCGAGAGGTGTTGATGTCGGTGGTAATCCTAGCTACAACGGAGCACAAGATTGTTGGCTGGTTGGGGAAAACTATAAATTAAAGGTACTGTATGTTCAGAAGTTCACCGATGCTACGGATTATCTAGATAGATGTGGTTGGTTACAGTCTAAGGTCGAATAAGGAAACTCTAGTTTTTATCCTAGAACGCGTCCGGTCAGGGGTCTATCGTTCTCTAACTAACGCTTTCCTACCAACTTCCGCATCTTTAAGTCTACATTAGAAGCAATAACGCTCGCTATCATAGTTCCTAGGTCGAATTAAGAATTCTTTATCAAGTCCAATCTATGCGTTCAGAATTAATAATTGAACCTATCCTATGAACGAGTTCCGGTATTAATTAATCCAAATTCCTTTGCAATTAACTAATCCAAGTTCAGTTCTGTAGGGTGATCAATCCTAAGAAAGCATTATATTCAATTCATAAAACCAGATCTAACTTAGACATGCATTTATCTGGTTAAGCGCATCGATAAATCCGCAACATGGCTAGATTCCCTAGCCTACAACAAGTAAACTACTCTCACATCAATGAGGGAAGCAAAGTAGACATGGATTCATTCAAGTTTTCAATAGAAACAGGGAAAAGAAGACTTATAGTGTATAGAATTCAATCCTTGAACAATGAAATGTAGCCAAATCCACTCCAATTTGTCCCCCAAAGTGTTGCAAAACTCAAAAGTACAAAATGTCTCGGAAAATGTGTCCAAAGTCGAACCCCATCTCGGTTTCCGTACAGTCTTTTTATAGGGATTTCGAAATATCGACGTTAAAAACCTCGATATCGATGTTTTGTAACGTCGATATTCTCCAAGATTCCTAGATCTCGAGGTTTGGAAAGGTCGATATCGACGTTGTAAAAGGTCGATATCTAGACTGCTCAGATCTCGAGGTATGGAACATTGATATCGATGTTTAGGAAAGTCTAGATCTGAAAATCTGAAAATTTGATCTCGAGGTGGCTGGAAACGTCGATATCGATGTTATGAAACGTCGATATCGATGTTCTAAACCTCGATATTCCTACTTTTTCGCTCTGAAGTCCGTTTTTCCACCCCCGAGAAATCTGTGACCTTTTTTAGCTCGTCCGTGACTGTCCACTTGGTCCAAATAAGCTCCAAAAACATCGTTTTAGCTCTGGTTTTGTCCAAAAACGCAAATATCCCTGAAATCACATCAAAGAACGAGGAAAACGGCATTTGTGCGCAAAATGTGGCCTAATGCTAGATTTGTGGGAAACGAGGGGTGAAATGCAACTAAAACCATAGAAAAAATAGTCAAAAACCGATGTCATCAGTGACTATGGTTGGCTTGTCCTTGTCCACGATCACAAGATAGGAGGTGGCTGCGGGGATTAACGTGCTCACCGACCTAAAGAAGTGAGTCCAGAACCACTCGGAAGTCATTCATGGGTAAGACCGTGAAGTCGGTCTTCCCAATCCACTCTCCAATTTGTATCTAAACACCACGGGCCACACCCAGAGCCGCTTGAGCTGGTGAATTCACAGCCTTGACTGCACCACCATCTCCGTCTACCTTTAACTTAAGCCTCTTGGCTTCACCTACATCCAAAAAATTGTAAGATGCACCGGTGTCAAACATAGCTGGAACCGACTTATCGTAGATGAGGATGTCCGTATATTGTAGGCCACGGTTAGGGGACTCCGAGGCCAATGCATTCTCGGCTGGACTAGGTTTGGACATAGTCCCAAACCGATGCAAGGATCCGACAACGGCTGCATCATTCTCGGTAGCTTTGCCTTTGCCTTTGCCTTTGTCGGGTCATGTCTTCGATTGCGTCTCCATCGTGTTCACCTTGGTCCTCTTGGGACATTCTCGGACCCAATGAGGGCCTCCGCACAAGTAGCAAGGGTTAGGTGGTTTAGACTTCCCCCTTGTTTGTCCGGAGCCTTGGGCGTTGTTTGGCTTGTTGCCTTGAGGCTGGTCTCCGTTTTGGTGGGAAGGCCGAGGTCTATTCCCATCCCTAGGTCGTGCTTGTTGGTTGGGTTGGTTGGAGTAGTCTGGAAGGCTCTCCACGACCGCAATTGCATCATTCAAGGTTTGAGAATCCCTCCCACTCACCTCCAAACGAGCAAACTCTTTTAAGCCATCTTTGAAATAAAAGAGAGTATCACGGTCAAAAACATCATTTAGTTCCACCAATAAAGTAGAAAATTCACGTATATAGTCTGAGATACTCCCTGTTTGACGAAGCCTACGGAACCTTGTTCGTGCCTCATCAATTGCATTGGTCGGGACAAAGTGCCGACGCAATTCGGCTTTGAATTGTGCCCAAGTGTCCACTCTTCGGTCACCTATATCTTGGTCCGCCAATACACGTCTCCACCAAAGCTGAGCTAGGTCTCGGAGGTATGTAGGAGCATGTCTCACCCGTGATTGGTCGTCCAAGACTCCAAGGCCATCAAAATACTGTTCCATCCCGAAGATGAAACCCTCAACCGCCGAAGCACTTCAAGTCCCGTTGTAGAGTGTTGGCTCGAGAACCCTAAGGGCTTGGTGGTGAGGAGCTTGAGTCGGGGCTTGAGTAAGGGCTTGTTGAGCCACATCCCTATGTAGCCTGCACTCAAGTTTCAATTCGTTAATCAAATTACACAAATCTGTTACCTCACGGTCGTACGTCTCGTGTACGAGCCGGAAATTGTCGTCGGTCATGTCTTGATCAATCCGTTGTTGATCCCAAGTGTGGATCGAATCTGCCGGCAGAGCATAAAGCCATTCAAGTGCCTTTCCCGATAAAGAGAAAAGGAAAGCGAGTAATAGTACTTCCTCAGTGGTAACTTCATTTGCCACTCCAACGGACTGACAGAGAGACTTGAACTAAGTTAGATGCAAGTTTGGATCCTCTGAAGGCACTCCCATATAGCATGTGGATAAAAGTGGGTTGTAAATCGAGACGTGTTCGCCCGTTTCCCGGTCTATGAATGCAAGAAAGTAGTGGCGTATGCTTTGGAGCAGTATAATCTCCAAAAGTAAGCGCTTCATTTCGCTCGACTGCTTTCGGCGGAGCAGCATTATGCACAGGATGGTCGTTAACATTTCTGTTGTCATCCATTATTTCAAATCTCCTTCGTTGCCTTAGGAGTTGAAGTGTTCTCTCGATCTCTGGATCAGAAGGAAGTAGAGTTTGACTTCCACGGCTCCTGGTCATAAACCGAAAGAGTCAGAGTTTTGATTCCCCAAAGAAGGAAATCAGGGTATGGTGAAAGGAAATGTATGGTTGTGGAAAGACTAGAATTGAACCGGCACCAAGACTGAATCTCAGTTCCCGGTAACGGTGCCAAAAACTTGATCGTGCCAATCTTGGTGAATGGGTCTGAGTCAAGTAATAAAACCTAGACTAAGCCGATTCCGCAAGGGTATGGATTCGATGTAGTACCAGGGTCGAACTCAGGGACCGAGAGGTGTTGATGTCGGTGGTAATCCTAGCTACAACGGAGCGCAAGATTGTTGGCTGGTTGGGGAAAACTATAAATTAAAGGCACTGTATGTTCAGAAGTTCACCGATGCTACGGATTATCTAGATAGGTGTGGTTGGTTACAGTCTAAGGTCGAATCAAGAAACTCTAGTTTCTATCCTAGAACGTGTCTGGTCAGGGGTCTATCGTCTAAGGTCGAATCAGGAAACTCTAGTTTCTATCCATCCTGAAGATGAAACCCTCAACCGCCGAAGCACTTCGAGTCCCGTTGTAGAGTGTTGGCTCGAGAACCCTAAGGGCTTGGTGGTGAGGAGCTTGAGTCGGGGCTTGAGTAGGGGCTTGTTGAGCCACGTCCCTATGTAGCCTGTACTCAAGTTTCAATTCGTTAATTAAATTACGCAAATCTGCTACCTCACGGTTGTACGTGTCGTGTACGAGCTGGAAATTGACGTCGATCATGTCTTGATCAATCCGCTGTTGGCGCGCCAAGTCCTCGAGCATATCCTTAGTGGTTCCAACCACAGCAGAAATCTCTTGTTCCAGGTCATCCACACGCGCATCTTGACCAGCATTGAACCCTTCGACAGCTCGGAGACGCTCATTCAAGCTCTCGAACGTGATAGGAGGGGCGTCCGCGGCTGCGTCCGCCAAGGCCTGGGCATGGGATCTCGTCATGTGAGGGCTCGTCACCCCTCCGCGCTCCAGGTACGTGTCCCTCAGACTGAGAGTCCGAGGCGATGATGTCGTGGCTGGTCCCATTATGAGCCATGTCTTTCTTTCGTTCTCGGTGTGGTGCGGAAGCGATGAAAGGATCAAGTCTGGTCCGTTTGTGAGCGAACCAGGCTCTGATACCAGATGTCACGGGGTTAGTTTTCGAACTAAGGACCCATGTGCGGCAGCCTAGTGTTGGTTTAGTGCTCTATGATGTACTGTTTGATGTATTGATACTTTCTATAGTTTTAGGAAAGTGTTTGATTCATTACATGTTGTGCATACTAGATATGTTGTGAAATCCATGTATTGTTATGAACAATACTAAACTCCCTAGTCATGTATCATTGTGGGAATAATGATATACTAAGACTAGTATGATGTGTGATTGATGATCACATAGATGATCATATGTATTGGATACGATCACAGTCATAGGTATTCGTTGGAGAACTTAATACTGGATTGACCCGCATGAGATTGTCACATGGACTAGAGTCATGACTCCAATCTCATATGGCGGTTCCATGATTGGATCCTAAGACCTGAGATATCTACGGAATCTAACATGAGGAGTTGAATGCTTGGAATACGACAAACATCCTGCATAACAGGAGGACTATAAAGGCGTGTATCAGGTACGAAACGAATCATGTGCTGGATTGTAGATAGTCAAGACGGGATTTGTACCTCTCGTAAAAGAGAGAGATATCGCTGGGTCCCTCGTGTGAGCGAGACTGTAGAAATGTGTGGCCGCACTATAGACGAGCGTCGTCTATTTGGTGGCTTGTCCATGCCTTATGTTCGACATATGATATCGTGATACAAAAGGATCATCAACCGGAATCTTCACTGGCGTTCGTAAGATAACGAACAAACTCTATTCGAGATAGGTAGTCATAGTGTCTTGCTAGAGACCGCCTATGACTTGTATATCCGGAATAGAGATTTCGGGTTATACTGCTATATTGAATGAGCCTACAGGGTCACACACGCAGGGAAGGACAAAACGCACGAGAAAACGACGGAAAAACCAAGACGGAAGGGTCTAGAACGGAAGGACCAGAAGTACGGAACGGACGGTCCGCCAGGTCCAGACCCGACGGTCCAGAACGGACTGTCCGTTCCAGAAGGTCTGGAACGGACGGGCCACTAATGGGCAGACGACAGACGGTCCACGTGCATTTCTGGACCGTCCGTTCCGGGCTTCGTGTTTTTCCGAAATTAAACCGAAATTAGGGTTAAATCACTTTATAAGAAGGAGATTAAACCCGAATGAAGGAGGGCTGACTTAAGAACACTTTTGACAGACTTTTGGTGAGATCCAAGAGGTTGAGAGTGTGATCGAAGTCCCGTTTTCTCGAAGCACAAAACCGAATATCAGATTTGGGTCCTAGCAGACAAGTTCGAACCGTTGGAATCCATCCCGAGGTGTGGATACGTGTAGAGGGCGAGGTAATCTTCCTCCCTTTCGTGATCGGACGAGTTCTTCAATTGGTACAGACCCCGGATCGATTGAGGTAAGTATTCTAACGTTTCTACGATTCATAGCAGCATGGTTCTTGGGTTTTAATAATTTTTGTTTTACATCCGCTGCGCAAACCCTAGAATCGATCTCTTAGGAATAGGATTCGCTCTAGAGATCTCAGGATTCCCATCAGTGGTATCAGAGCCTGGTTCCTCTGTTTTTGATTTCGTAGAACACGATCACGCACGTTTTAGGATTTGAATTGTTTGAATCTATGTTTGCTTTGAATTCTATGCATGTTTGATGATTGAATCTATGGTAGATTGCATGTTTCATGTTGCATAGAATGCAGGAGTTCGAATTTTGGGTCTACAGATGAATTCGGATCGGTTTTGGGTCTGATCGGGGCCAAGAACACCGAAGAACGTGAACTGATCACGTAGACGAACCCTAGACCGGACGGTCCGAGGTGGCGGACTGCGCGGAACAGAACGGATGGTCCTCACTGGACCATCGGTTCCGTCTGCTGCGGACCGTCCGTTCCGGTTGGGTGGAACGTCTGTTCCAGCGTGTCGGACCGCTCGTTCTGCGAAAGCCTGGAACGTCCGTTCTACGTCTAGAACGGACGGTCCGAGGTCCAGATTTCAAAATTTTTCGTTTTCTAGGTCCGATTACGCAATCGTTGCTTAATCTGATCAACTGTAACTCAAATAGACATGATTCATTCTTATGGATAGTCCATAGTGAATGAATGCATGTAACTTGATCAAGATATGGGATATGCTTGATTGAGTGGGAGCTTCGAGATTGGGATTACATAATCGAATGGATGATCTATTCGGATTATGTTAATCGTCACAAGAAACCGGATAGATCTAGGAGCTTTATGAGTAAAGCACTTGTCAAGGCCTCGATCGTACGTGTCATGGGCCATGCCAAAGCTGGGTGTGCCGTGCTATCTTGGTGAGGCAAGATGAAGAAATGGTGGTTCTCATAGCTTGAAAATAGACGCTTGATCTAAGTGTGGTTTCGAAAATCCCTTTTTCATGTAATGCTAAGTGTGTACCTCCCATTACTAGAGCGTCTGTCAAGGCATCGATCGTCCGTAACACGGGTCCTGCCAAAGCTGAGCGTGCCGGATTATCTTTGTGAGGCAAGGTGAGAAATCGTGGTTCCCACAGCTTGAATATGGTTTACCTTAGGTAAGTTGTCGAGTTTGACTTGAGACGTAACGGTACAGATGAGACGAGTATGCAATGATATCCGATATCATAGTCTCATAAAAGATCTAAGAGTCACATTGGATGTGATTGACATTAGATGTCTACCTAAATAGCATAAGG
>NW_010967339.1:51295-52968 GCF_000463585.1 Tarenaya hassleriana
TGTTGTCATTGGTTGATGATGGACTAGCTGGTAGTAGATCATGGATATGTTGACATTGATTGATGATGGACTAGCTGGTAGTAGATCATTAATAGAATATGCATTTGTTTTGTCTTTTTCTGTAGGACATGACGTCAACCGGTAGCGTACCGAGTTTGACGATGCGATCTATCCTTGAGAAGGATAAGCTGACCGGGACGAACTTCTTGGACTGGTATCGTAACTTGAGAATTGTTCTCAAGCACGATAAGAAGTCGTACGTCCTGGAAGGGGCTCTACCACCAGAGCCTGCGGCCAATGCCACGAGAGCAGGATATCATGGTGTCCAATGAGATCTCCTATCTCATGGTTGAAGCATCAGACTGATGACAATGAGATCTCCTATCTCATGTTGGCAAGCATGGCCCCGAATCTGCAGAGGCAGTTTGAGGGGAAGAAGCATGTTTGATATGATCAATCAGCTCAAGACCATGTTTGAGGAGCTAGCGCGTACTCAAAAGTACAAGACGCTGAAAGCTCTGGTGAAGACGGAGATGCCGAGAAGTAGCTCTGTCAACACCCACGTCCTCAACATGAGAGCTCATGTTGAAGAACTTGAGCGTATGGGAGTGAAGCTCGATGGTGACTTGGTTGCAGACTTGATCCTGATGTCATTGCCCGAGGACTACAACCAGTTCGTTATGTAGTACCATATGCACGGGATGACTAAGAGCTTAGCTGAACTGCATGGGATGCTGAAATCGGCCGAGCAGGATATCATGGTGTCCAAGATTGTGCTTGCTGTTGAGAACAACTCCTGCAAGAAGCGACGGGGCAAAGCCAAAAAGAAGGCGATGAAAAAGGCAAAAGTTGCCTCTACGCCTAAGCCTAAGCCCGATAAGGGTGACTGTCATTACTGCGGAGTGTCTGGACACTGGAAGCGTAATTGTCACCTTTACTTGGAGGATCTGAAGGATAAGAAGCTTGGTGAAGCTTCTGCCTCAGGTGTTCATGTTATAGAAGCTAACATATGTACTATATCTTCGTGGGTATTGGATACCGGAAGTGTCTCACACATTTGTTGAAATGTGCAGGGACTAAGAAGAAGTAGGATGCTGGCTAAGGGAGAAGAGTTGCTTATTTGAATCTACGCGTCGGAAATGGAGCAAGAGTTGCTGCATTGTGTGTTGGCGTTTATGATTTACATCTTCCTTCTAGACTTGTTTTAGAATTAAGTAATTGTTACTATGTTCATGCGATTAGCAGAAACATTATTTCTATTTCTTGTCTGGATTTGGATGATTTTCGATTTGTGATTGAGAACTAGAGTTTGATGATTTATCGAGACAGTATTTACTATGGTAATGGTTATCTAGTTAATGGTTTATACGTCTTGAATGATCAGTCTTCGAACTCAACTTCATCCATCTATAACGTGAGTACTAAACGGGTTAAGCCAAATGACTTAAACCCGACCTTCCTTTGACATTGTCGTCTAGGCCATATAAACGAGAAACACATTCAGAAGCTTCATCATGAAGGTCTTCTGGATTCATTTGACTTTGAGTCTATTGAATCTTGCGAGTCTTGTTTGATGAGCAAGATGACAAAGCATCCTTTCAAAGGAAAAGGACAGAGAGTGACAGAGTTATTGGCTCTCATACATAGTGATGTATGCGGACCAATGAGCTGTC
>NW_010967339.1:53264-53978 GCF_000463585.1 Tarenaya hassleriana
TAGAGACCGCTGCGTACCTGCTAAACAGGAGTCCAACGAAGTCGGCTGAAACGACGCCATATGGGATATGGACGGGAAAGCGTCCCGCGTTGTCGTTTGTCAGAATTTGGTGTTGCGACGCTTACGTGAAGCGTCAGATGACTGATAAGTTATTCTCCAAGTCTTATAAGTGTTTATTTGTAGGCTACCCTTGTTGGTTGTGATGCTCTAGGATGATCCGTGATATGACACTTTGACTTTGTATTGATTCATTGGTTCATGAATGCATTACTCTTCCCGTTATATGATTGGCATGTTTGTTATATTTCGGTATCCTTGAATCATTAGAGAATGATTCTAAACACCCTGGTTAGTTATCATTGTGGGAACAATGTTGAATTAAGACTAGCATGAGGTGTGATCGATGCATTGGATGCATATCACAATCATGGGTACTCGTTGTGAACGAGTGATTGGTTGACCCGCATGAGATTGTCACATGGACAGAGTCATGACTTGAATCTCATACAGCGGTTCGTTCTTGGATCCTCAGACCTGAGATGTCTAGAGTATCTGATATGAGGAGTGGCGTGTCTTGACTGCGTCAAACGTCGTCTTTAACCGGATGATTATAACGGCATTGATCAGATACGTTCACGAATCATATGAAGATAATAGACATGCAATATGGGACTTGTCACCTCCTCAATAGGAGAGATATCGCTGGGCCCTCTC
>NW_010967339.1:54349-59718 GCF_000463585.1 Tarenaya hassleriana
GTCGAAGCCCATAAAGTGTTTTGGGCTTGGCTGATGTTTTGACTCGGATCGAGTCAATACTAAATGGGCCGGGTCAAGAGTTGACAATGGGCTTGGGCTGATTCGTTCTGACTCGACAGAGTCAGAGTTCTGACTCGGATCGAGTCAATACTCGGAAAAAGTCACTTTTCCACAAGGATTAGGGTTCCTATCTTATAAAAGGGGTATTGGACACCGTCCTTAACCTAAGACAAACTTTCAGAACCCTAAGACAGATCTAGAACACAAGAAAATCGTTTCTTTTGAGGTTCTAGTTCTAGGGATTCGATCCCAAGTCTTGGAAACCCTATTCACTTCACAGATCCTAGCAGATCAGTTCCAAAAGCGTTTGGAATCCTTCCCGTCGGTGTGGATACGTGTAGAGGAGCTGTACTTTCAGCTCTTGGTGATTAAAACAGGCCCTGGATCGATTGCTACTTTCAGATCTTCAGGAAAGAGGTAAGTATTCGATTCCTACGGTGATATACACGATTAAAAGGGGTTTTACGGATGATTTTGGTTGCGTGTGGCATTTGACTAGGTTTAGATTATTCTTCCGCTGCATGAAACCTAGTAAACCAAACCCTAGGTCGATATGATCGCATGCTAGAAATCCGTAGCGTAACCCAACAGTGGTATCAGAGCCTGGTTCTTTGTATATCGCCGTGCTTGTCGCATGCCTATATGAACTTTAATGGTTAAAACTGCATGATAGGTGTGATCTATGCATATTTAATGATGTTATGATTGTTATTTGATGCATGGATGAGTTTGGAGGTCGAAGACGGCTTGATGGTGCATCGAAACAGGGTGAAACCCTAGATCTCGTGGCCAAAAAGTGTCTACCAGAGTTTTGACTCGGCCAGAGTCAAGTGTTGACTCGACCGAGTCAGAACGAGAGAAACTCAGAGTTTTGACTCGGACAGAGTCAAGTGTTGACTCGACCGAGTCAGAACGAGAGATCTCCCAGAGTTTTGACCTAGATAGAGTCAGAGTTTTGACTCGGACAGAGTCAAGTGTTGACTCGACCGAGTCAGAACGAACCAAAATGAACAGACTTGGCCTTACAGACTTCTGACTCGGACCGAGCCAGTTTTGACTCGGACAGAGTCAGTACAGAAAGTTGTCCAGTTGTCAAGTTTTGGTTCAGATTGATCTGTACATGATTTCGGCTTCTGACTCGGACAGAAGGTTGTCTTGTTCGTCACGTTTTGGTTCGGACTGATTTGGGGAGATTTTGGCTTCTGACTTGGACCGAGTCAAGTATTGACTCGAATCGAGTCAGTTCGTCAGACTTTGTTAGATGCAACTGTTGCATCGTTTCAAGTGTCTAAGCCGAGATTCTGATTCTACCGATATGACCGGAACAGCTTGATTGAACTGACTTGAATTCAGCCAAGATTTCATTGTGTTCAAGTCACATATAACTCATGAAATCTCAAGCTATTACCGCCCATTAGTAGAGCAATTGTCAAGGCCTTGATCGTCATGGTTACGGGTCATGCCCTAGCTGAGCGTGCCTGATTATCTTGGTGAGGCAGTATGGAGAAATCGTGATTCTCATAGCTCGAATATGGTTGAGCTTGAATTGGGTTATCAAGTCGGACTTGGACCTGATGGTAAGGTTGGGATGAGGAACATGCAGTGATAGCGTATCACTATCCCATACTCATCTAGGAATAACATAGGATGTGATTGACAATGTGTTGTCTACCTAAATAGCATGTTTTTGAGCGTCATGCCCTAGCTGACCTAAAAGCATGTGAAATATGGATCCTAGCTCACTTAGAAACTCATTGAGGGTGTTTTTCTTAGTGGGAGCCTGTCATATTGCATCTATTGTCTGTGTTAGTATGTGTACTAAGCGGCTTGCATATTTTCTGTCTGTTTGTCTGTCTTTTTCTGTAGAACATATCTGTTGCAGGAATCTGTTTTATCTCACCATGCGATCTATCCTTATGAAGGATAAGCCTCTGACCAAGGCTTCTGGATCGATCATTGATGCTTATTGGAAGCATGAGGATGATGATCTGGACGTGTCCAGCTTGATGCTTGGAAAGATGCCTTCGGAATTGCGTAAGCAATTAGAGGACATGGACAATTCTTTGATAGTTGATCAGTTTAATGTGTCATTCCAAGAGAAAGCTGGGAGCCGAGGGAAGAATGATATGGTAGTTGTTGGAAAGAGTTCCACTAAAAGGAAACGTTCCAAGGGCAAGGGCAAGAGGAAAGTGGCAAGCGTTGTCATTGAACCTAAGCCTGAGTCCAAGAAGGAAGAGTGTTATTTCTGTCATGCCATCGGGCATTGGTATAGAAATTGCAGGCTCTACCTGGAAGATCAGAGGAAGAAGAAGCTTACAAAAGCTTCGACTTCTGGTATCTTCGTTATAGAGGCGAACTTGTTTACTTCTACATCATGGGTATTAGATACCGGATGTGCCTCACACATTTGTGGAAATGTGCAAGAACTTCGAGGAAGTAGACAATTGGCGAAGGGAGAAGTAGATCTCCGCGTCGGGAATGGAGCAAGAGTTGCTGCATTAACCGTCGGGACTTACGATCTCACTTTACCTTCTGGCCTTGTATTGGAGTTGCATGATTGTTATTTTGTACCTGCCATCAACAGGAACATTATATCGATTTCATGTTTAGATTCGGATGGTTTCAGATTTGTTATTGAGAACAAATGTCTGTCCATTTATAGAGGTGATTTATTCTATGGTAAGGGTTACCAGTTTAATGGCCTTTATGTTTTGGAAGATGAACCATCTAGACACAGGTCGATCTATAACGTTAGTACCAAGCGGTTTAAGCCGAACAACTTAAATCCGACCTATCTCTGGCATTGTCGACTTGGCCACATCCATTCCGAGTAACAAACACTTTGTTCTCAGATGGGTTGTAGAACTAGTACCCTTTAGTTTCCTTAGGGTAACCCACAAATACGCATTTATCAGACTTGGCGGATAGCTTATCAGAAGCCAGACGTTTCACGTAAACGTTGCATCCCCAAATCTTCATAAATGCTAACCTGGGACGCTTCCCAGTCCATATCTCATATGGAGTCTTTTGATTTACTGATGATTTCAGTAGGTACGGTTATGTCTACTTGATGAGACATAAGTCTGAAACGCTTGAATTGTTCAAGATTTTCAGAAATGAGGTACAGAACCAACTTGGCAAGACGATCAAGTTGCTTTGATCTGATCGAGGTGGCGAGTATATGAGCCACGAGTTCACTGACTATTTGGCAGATTGTGGGATTGTCTCACAGCTGACTCCACCTGGAACGCCACAATGGAATGGCGTTTCCGAGAGGAGGAACCGAACATTATTGGATATGGTACGGTCTATGATGAGTCAGTTCGATCTTCCTAAATCCTTCTGGGGATATGCTTTGGAAACAGCAACGCTTATACTGAACAACTGTCCAACAAAGTCGGTTCAAAAGACTCCATATGAGATAAGGACTGGGAAGCGTCCCAGGTTAGCATTCATGAAGATTTGGAGATGTGACGTTTACGTGAAACGTCTGGCTTCTGATAAGCTATCCGCCAAATCTGATAAATGCATATTTGTGGGTTACCCTAAGGAAACTAAAGGGTACTGGTTCTACAACCCATCTGAGAACAAAGTATTTGTTGCTCGTGCTCGGAATGGATCTTTCTTGGAGAGAGAGTTCGTCTCCAAGAGAGTCAGTGGGAGTAGAATATATCTCGAAGAAGTTCGAGAACCACAAATAGTCGACGAACCGAGTGCACAGGGTGAATCGGTTCAACCTGTGTCACAAGTTGTTGAGACAGCACTTCCTAGTGAACCTCGGAGATCTGGTAGAATTCGCCAAGAGCCTACAAGATATGGTTTTCTTGTGACTGGAAACGACGAACTCATGTTGTTAGAACATGACGAGCCTACGTCGTATTCAGAGGCTGTGGCGAGTTCCGATTCCGAGAAATGGCACCAGGCCATGAAGTCTGAGATGCGGTCCATGTACAACAACAAAGTATGGACTTTGGTCGACTCATTCGATGGTATTAAAACCATTGGATGCAAGTGGGTTTTCAAGAAGAAAACCGACATGGATGGCATCGTGCATACCTATAAGGCACGACTCGTAGCGAAAGGGTTTCGGCAGATTCATGGTATAGACTATGATGAAACCTTTTCACCAGTCGTGATGCTTAAATCCATACGGATTCTGCTGGCCATAGCTGCGTATTATGACTACGAGATATGGCAGAAGGACGTCAAGACCGCATTCCTTAACGGGAATTTGCTCGAGGATGTGTACATGACACAACCCGAGGGTTTTGTCGATCCTAAGAGTCCGAGGAAGGTGTGTAAGCTTCAGAGATCCATTTATGGACTGAAGCAGGCTTCGAGGAGCTGGAATCTTCGATTTGACGAGGCAGTCAAAACGTTTGGCTTCCTGCAAAACGAAGATGAGCCATGCGTTTACAAGAAGGTCAGTGAGAGCGCAGTGGTCTTCCTTGTGCTTTATGTAGATGATATATTGCTCATCGGAAATGACATTCCTGATTTTAATGGTTAGAATTGCATGATAGGCTTGATCTATGCATGTTTAATAATATTATGAATGTTATTTGATGCATGGATGAGTTTCTGGAAGGAGATAGTAGACATGCAATATGGGTGATATATTGCTCATCGGAAATGACATTCCTACCTTGCAAGGAGTAAAATCCTGGCTAGGATCAGTCTTTTCGATGAAGGACTTAGGAGAAGCCGCCTATATTCTAGGAATCAAGATCTATGAAGGACTTAGGAGAAGCCGCCTATATTCTTGGAATCCAGATCTATAGAGAAGATCGAGAAGGCTTTTTGGTCTAAGTCAGAGTACATACATTGACAAGGTCTTGAATCGGTTCAAGATGCAAGACTCCAAGAGGGGTGCCTTGCCAATGGGACATGACGTGGCTCTTAGCAAGACTCAGTTTCCAAAGACGACACAGGATGAGCAAGAGCGCATGAGTAGGATTCCATATGCCTCGACAATTGGATCCATCATGTACGCCATGTTGTGTACTCGCCCGGATGTATCATATGCATTAAGCATGACTAGTAGATATCAGTCTACACCAGGTGAGGCTCACTGGATTGCGGTCAGGAACATCCTTAAGTACTTGAGAAGGACTAAGGATTTGTTCTTGGTGTATGGCGGATTGGAAGACGAGCTCGCTATAAGTGGTTATACCGATGCTAGTTTCTAAACCGACAGAGATGACTTAAGATCGCAGTCTGGTTATGTTTTCTGCCTAAACGGTGGGGTTATCAGTTGGAAGAGTTCCAAACAGCCAACCGTGGTAGATTCGACTATAGAAGCCGAGTAC
>NW_010967340.1:0-648 GCF_000463585.1 Tarenaya hassleriana
ATCCGACACTGGAGCAGAAAGTTACGAGCGAAATCGTGAAGACCAGAAAACTGCCAGCGCATGGCCGGATCCAACTGGATCCGGTCCGGATCAAGGACGCAGAATTCGACCCCAGGAATCTGGATCCGGGGATCCACCTGAAATCAGTCCGGATCCAGTCTAAAACCCTGCTTCGCGATTTTCAGCATCTGAATGGGAATAGGACTCTTGGGAGCCGCCCTAGGGTTATAAAAAAGCCTTAGCCACATCCTAGTACAGGAGAGACCCTTAGAGAACACTTAGATACAGATTTTTGGAGAGCTTTTGGAGAGAGAAGAATAGAAGTTCATGGGATTTCGAGAAGAAGAAGGAAGATTCGATCGTGGAGACTACACATCTGCATGAGACTTTCTTTCCTCTCTTTTAACCTCTGTCTTTATGAGCTTTTTGTTGTTTTCTATGAACCGCGAGTAGATCCACGGCTATGGGTTAGGGATTCGTATGTGTTTTGGGTATGTTTGAACCCTAACTTGGATTTCGACGTTATGCTTGTTTCGGTTTATCGATCTATGCTTTCTTTTCTATTGGTGTTTGCTAATCCCTTGGCTAATATTCTGAGATTCTGAACCACATAGAGATATGGGTTTAGTTTCGGATCGAGATTGATGA
>NW_010967341.1:0-647 GCF_000463585.1 Tarenaya hassleriana
GCACACGTACGATGTTCTACACATGGAAGCTCTTGTACAACAGCATTGACCAAGCCCTACGAAACAAAGAGATGTCAAAATGCATCCATTGTTCTACAACATAGAATAAGTTTTGTTATGTACCTTCTGTTTATCAGATATAATTGTCAAATTTTCTCCATCACCAAGATCCAAATCTGCCTTCAACTTACATATAAACCATCCCCATGTGTATTTATCCTCCACCCGTACTATAGCCCAAGCTACCGGATAAATGTGATTGTTCCCGTCTCTACCAACTGCAGCTAGCAACTCTCCTTTTAAATCCCACTTCAGAAAACAACCATATAATCCAATAATTGGGCGACAACACTTCTTCCAAGACTTTCTGAGAACCTCAAAAGAAACATAAAATTTATCAAATACTTGTCTCCCGTTATCATCCAAGGCAGTTCCTACTTCCGTCGTCGTGTTTGGATTTGATCGACGAAGCTCCGCTTCATAATCCCAAAGTTTACCAAACTGAGTAATTTGGTCTTCCATCACCATACGCAACCCAATACGCCGTGCCTTAAAGCACTTAAACAATGACATTTCTAAAGAATATTGATCAAGCAATTGATCTTGCATTTGTTTCGCTGAATAAGATGGTGTCCTCCTCAGAATTT
>NW_010967342.1:0-647 GCF_000463585.1 Tarenaya hassleriana
GCGGACCAAGCTGTTGGTCCGGCGGACCGGACGTGAAAGTTTGGTCCGACGAGATTTTTCGTTGGTCCGTGAGTGCTCCGACACGTCTGGTCTGGCTGACCAAGAGTTGGTCAGCCCCGGACCAATACGTTTCGGAGCAGACGGACCAAGGAGCTAGTCCGAGAAGGCGAGACGCGGACTAGAGGTGTCTGTTCCGGCGGACCACAGTTGGTCAGCCACGGACCAACTGCCTCAGTCCGTGTGTACCGAGCCTGGTCCGTGCGCGATAAGGAGCTTAGTCTTGGGTTTGGTCCGGCGGACCAAATGTTGGTCAGCCCCGGACCAACCCAGCTGACTCAGTCTGTTTTCTTCTCTGGTCCGAGCTAAGTCCGAAATCTGAGGAGGTTTGGTCCGGCGGACCAAAAGTTGGTCAGCCACGGACCAACCACCTGATTTCGAAATTTTCGCGTTTTCTGAATTCGATTTGGTTAAGTAATAGTTACTTGACTGAGTTAATTATGATTGGTTTTGGTTTATGACTTTATTATGTAGAGGGTCTACATGAATTAAGGGCATAAAACTTAATCAAGTATAAGAGTTACTTGACTGAGTGGGAGTTTCGGGACTTAGTTTACTAAGCTGAATAGACGGTCTATTCGGGCTAAGTA
>NW_010967343.1:0-647 GCF_000463585.1 Tarenaya hassleriana
CAATTGTCAGTCTAGTTCGCCACAAGGCATGCAAGCGAGGAGGGCTGGCCTATGTGGAAGAAAGAAGTCAAGCTGCAGGCACTCGACAACAGCAAGAGAAAGGCCAGTCACTGAACATCAACCCAATATTTATGAATAAGGGGGGATAAACAACGACACCGGATAGCCTTGTAGCAGACCGAACTAGGCGACTTTCTTTCTTATATTAAGAAATTGATCGTTTTACGATAGCACGTAAGTTTAGGGCGGCTATGCTCGCCCGAAAAGGATTCGAAGAAGAAGACTCCCTTGTATTATTATTCTTAGTCGAAGCTATGCATGAGTGGATCTCTTCTCTTGATGAGGAAGGATCCCAAGGGGCTCTTAATGCCACACGCCCGGTGAAAGGAAACTAATTGTTACTCATATCAAATGGTTCTCTCCGTATCATGAGATGGGCTACTGCGCGCTAACAGCTAACAAAAATAGGGCTTTCTTTTATAAAGAAATATGCCCCGCCGGAATTCCATATTCAAAAAGAGAAGGGCAGCTCGAAGCCAATTAAGTATTTCCCTCCCTACTGCCAACCAGTCGATCAAAAGGCTGTGTTTGGTTAAAAGTCCTATCTTGGGGGAGACGTCTTCTCCGCCCCCCAAACATGGAAGGGG
>NW_010967344.1:0-647 GCF_000463585.1 Tarenaya hassleriana
GTCGACATTCAAATAAAGAAGTCACAAAAAGAAAAAAAAAGGATCCGGATAAAGAGAAGAATCAGGTTTAGCGGTAATGGCATAAGCCAAAGCTAGATCACCGGAGTTTAGGCAAATGGGTACGAGAGAAAAAGGTTTTGAAATGCATCTTCCGAAACCAGATAATCAACCGAAGGAGATTCCCCCGCAAAAAGGAGATGGCTCTAGTTTCATACTAATCTTCGATCTTCGAGATTCCCTAAGGTAAGGCATCCCAAGGTACATTTCTCACTCGACCTTTAGTCCGAGGAGCGAAGCGGCTCAAAGGATTGGCAATGAAGCTCAGTCTGGTCTGAGGGGATGGGCTAGGCTACTCTCCCCATACATAGGAAGAGGGGGAAGTCAAGTACCTAGATCCAAGATCACGATATCCGGTTTGGTGGTAATATCCCGAGGAAGGGCATAAAAGAAAGCACCAAAGCAAACAAAGTCGATTCTTTGTTGAGTCAACTGGCAACTGGGATTGCAGCGGATCTAGTGGTTCTCCTATTCTATGGTCTTGCTGCTGAGAGAGAGTAAGAATAGAAAGCAGAAGCTCGCCCGAAAGGTTGGGGGAAAGACAAGGGATGATTCTTCTAAGATACGAACTTGCGGAAGGAATGAAAAGG
>NW_010967345.1:0-646 GCF_000463585.1 Tarenaya hassleriana
TTAAACGAAGCATTAAGAGTGGTAAGGATCGAGAAAACCTTGTCTTCTTGTGCTCGCTCCATGATAGTATGGGGATCGAGAGATGTTGGTCTTATCTCCTCAAGTTCAGCCCATATAGAACAAAATTCTCCTTGAATCTTGTTGAAGGGCTGATCATTCTGCTGCAAATGAAAGAGTTTCTTTTTCAATTCAAAAATGTGGCTGACGTTGGAAAGGTTACCGTACATTTTCTGCAGGGAATCCCAAAGTGATTTGGTTGTATCATTGGTGATAAAAGACTGCAGAAGATGAAGTTATAGAGAATCCATAAGGATGATAGAGATGGACAGGAGAACAACAAGAATGTCGGATTGAAACAGAATTTTTTGTTTTTGAGTTAAACATAAGGATTAATAATCGTGTAGCTCTGATAACATAAAGAATTTATAGTATTTCGAGATTCCAGACCAAAGAAATCAAGATCAAGCTCGGTTTAGAACAATGTGACCGAGAAAGGAGAAGGAATGAGAGAAGAGAACTTAGAGTTTAAGGGGTGAAATTCTGTAAAAGAATAACACTTTATTCCTTAAGAAATAAACATATCAGACCTATTCTCTATATACAGCTCGAGCAACTTAAAGAAAAGGAAAGTGAGAGATTATGCAAT
>NW_010967346.1:0-646 GCF_000463585.1 Tarenaya hassleriana
TTATTTCCTTGTTTCTTTCAATAACTTTTCCTATAAATGTATGAATTATTTTCATTGTAATCTAACAAGAAGAAGAGATGTAGCAATAAAAGTGTTTCCGTTCTTTTATATTTTGTTCTTTCTTTCTAATTTAATTTCCGCATTTTATTTTTCAATAGTAAGAACACACAAAACGCGAACATTGAATAACGTATCGTATAGTGAATCGAGAGCAGTTTTGCTTTCGGACAGCGTCGACAACAGTTAACTAAAACCGGTACATATCTTTGTCCGAATCGAATTGACGTGTATGTGACAGTACTCTTCTTCAATAATTAAAACATTTATTTGGTTTTGTCTTGTCGAGATTCAGCTCGTGGCTCGAAGTATGTATGTATCTACACGTATATACACTCACGTATACCTTTACATATACACGACTGGACTTGCGCTAGATACCTTATGCGCACTGAGATTTTGTTTTTTGTCGTCTTTTTTTGGTCAAATGTTTCTTTTAATAAAAATATAGTTTTAGTTTCCATGTTTTTGTTGTTACATATACACGACTGGACTTGGGCTAGATACCTTATGCGCACTGAGATTTTGTTTTTTGTCGTCTTTTTTTGGTCAAATGTTTCTTTTAATAAAAATATAGTTTTAGTTTCCA
>NW_010967347.1:0-645 GCF_000463585.1 Tarenaya hassleriana
ATCAAATGTATCTATAAATAAAGTTCGCAAAAACAGTACATCATAGAGCACTAAACCAACACAACTAACCTCTTATCAACTAACCATACCTTTGCTCATGTTTTTCTTAGAGCTCTTCTGATTTTCGTGAAGACTTTCTCAATTCTTACTAATTCTTGTACTCGCCCGAGACCTTAGAGCCGTGAGGTTTTGTGCTCCACCTCTGTCGAAAAAGTTCCTAATGCTAGCAACCTCCACCGTTCTTTATCGGTGACCTAACTTTTCTTGACCCTGTCTCTACCGAGTATACTAACTGTCAAATACATAGACTCCACCTCGATGTCCTCTCGAGTTTCCTCAGATTTGTAACGACAAACTTGAGTTTTCACCATCAGGTTTTTCTGTAAAACCTGAACGACCATGAGAACTCTCCATGGACGACAACACACTCCACCTCAAAGTCAAATCCAGTTGCCTTGAAACCAAGATACATTGTCTAGACTTTGTCTAGAGAGCCCAATTCTGCTTAATCTAATCTCGTGATCTACCTGTCTAGACCTAGAGCATGTAATATCCCAAGATACTCTCACCTGAGCTATCTTCCCAAGAACAACTCTAACCTCTAGAGCCTACTGATCACTAAATAGTATATATCTTCTAGAAACA
>NW_010967348.1:0-645 GCF_000463585.1 Tarenaya hassleriana
AAAGTGGTCAAACTGATCATACTCATTAAATTTATGATATGATATGATTATTACTATGTTAGCATTTTTAAAACGATGGATTATGCGATTTCGAACAGGTCTGACTGTTTGACCAATGTATGACCGTCTGACCGTATGACCATTTGAGTACGAAAAAAAAGGTCTAAATTAAACTTAAATTATTTAAAAAGTTGTATAGGGGTTATAAAAATACTACTGCATCGTTTTTGAGTTCTAATTTCACATGAAAAAAAAAAATCTTCCAACATAAGTCAATTGTATCCAATGTGTTACACAAACACTCTAGTACTTTAGGTCTTCTTTGGAAAGAGTTATATTGACATGCAAAAAAGGTGTTCAGTCCGTATTGCTATGACCAATTTCAACTTGAGAAATTTAGCATACGATATGATTATTACAATGTTAACACTTTTAAGACGATGAATCGTACAATTTTGAACAGGTCTGACCGTCTGACCAATGTATGACCGTATGACCGTCTGACCATTTGGGTATGAAAAAGAAAGTTCTAAATTAAATCTAAACGATTCGAAAAGTTGTGTAGGGGTTATAAGATTACTTTAGCATCGTTTTGGAGTTCTAATTTCACGTAGAAAAAAAAATCTCTCGACATAAGTCAATTGT
>NW_010967349.1:0-422 GCF_000463585.1 Tarenaya hassleriana
AGAAGCGGCTCGGTTGGTGGTCGTATGGCGGCGAAAACGGCTGCGAGAACGGCGGTGGTGGGGCGCGGTGGCAGCTGTGAGGAGATGACACGGCCGAGCCCTGCAAAAACGGAATAAAAAGGCCGAAAAAATGACAACACGGTATGTGCAGATCGAGCACGGTCCGTGTCGATCCGTCGAATCAGTTGAACACGGCCATGTTGAAGAAGAACACGGGCAGTGCAAAATCTCTCAGAAGTTCGCAAAACGAACACGGCCGTGTTGAAGTAGAACACGGGCCGTGCAGATTCTCTGTCAAAAGTTTGCAAAAGCGAACACGGCCGTGTTGAAGTCGAACACGGGCCGTGCAAATTTTCTGTCAAATTCGCAAAAAAATCAAAAGAAATAAAGATAGATAAAGAGGGTTCGCTAGACTATATAGG
>NW_010967349.1:1377-2115 GCF_000463585.1 Tarenaya hassleriana
GCGTCATCGAGTTTGAGAGCCCAATCTTTTCGGGATTTGGATACCGTCTTCTGGAGTATGGACTTGATCTCGCGGTTTGAAACTTCTACCATCCCACTGGTCTGAGGATGATAAGGCGTTGTAATCTTGTGTTTGACATCGTATTTGAGCAGGAGGGCTTTGATCGTGCGGTTGATGAAGTGCGATCCCCCATCGCTGATGATGACACGGGGAACACCGAATCGTGGGAAGATCGTGCGTTTGAGCATGCGCACCACGGTTTTGTTGTCGTTCGTGGGACTTGCCAGGACTTCCACCCATTTGGTGACAACACGGTCTGTGCAGATCGAGCACGGTCCGTGTCGATCCGTCGAATCAGTTGAACACGGCCATGTTGAAGAAGAACACGGGCCGTGCAAAATCTCTCAGAAGTTCGCAAAACGAACACGGCCGTGTTGAAGTAGAACACGGGCCGTGCAGATTCTCTGTCAAAAGTTTGCAAAAGCGAACACGGCCGTGTTGAAGTCGAACACGGGTCGTGCAAATTTTCTGTCAAATTCGCAAAAAAAAAAAAAAACGAACACGGCCGTGTTCAAATCAACACGGGCCGTGCAGAATCTCTGTGAAAATCTAAATAAGTGAACACGGCCGAGTTAAGGGCAACACGGGCCGTGCTGAATTCCGGCTAAAAAGAAAGATGAATAGTCCGGTGATCCGTGAGACCTGAAATAGCCAGAATTGACCACGAGAGAAGAAATA
>NW_010967349.1:4354-6773 GCF_000463585.1 Tarenaya hassleriana
AAGCGTGAATTCCACCGTTTCGTCGCCGATCTTGAGTGTCAGTCGGCCGGCCCGAACGTGGACAATGGCATCTGCAGTGTTTAAGAATGGCCGCCCTAGAATAATCGGGATTTTGGCGTCTTCGTCCATGTCAAGCACAACGAAATCGACCGGTACGACAACCGTACAGGTAAGGAAAATCCATCTGAGATACATGCTTTACGTCCAGAGCTTGCCAAACTTAGAATGCAGGTAGAAAACGCCCATCAAATCACTGATCTAGATGCACCACGAGACGAGTACGTGCATGAGGATGTCAACTACGTCGCCAACAATCCGTACTCAAACACATACAACCCAGGTTGGAGAAATCACCCAAATTTCTCATACAAGAACTCCTCCAATGCTCTAAATGCACAGCACAACAATTTCGGTGGTTCATCTATCCCGGGCTCCTCTCAAGGAAATCAATCTCAACCCCAAAATGCCTACCAGCATCAGAATCCAGCCCCTCAACACTACCGAGCTCCCCGTCAGCCTCAGCAAAACTTCGGCCTGCCTCCATCTCAATCACAGGTAAGTCCTGACTTTGACATCAAATCTATGCTTGCACAACTTATGCAGGGTCAAGAAGCCATTCGCACCGAGATGCGAGAACATCAGCAGAAGACCGACGCTCATCTCAAACTAGTCGATAACCAGATAGCGCAACTTGCTGCCTCTGTCCCTTCGCGACCTCAGCTCTGTCGATTTTTCAACAACTATGGGGTCAGGAAGAGATGTAGGGACAGAGTTAGAGCACTGACCTTTTTCCGTAGATGTAGCGAGCTCTTTTCCGCTGCGCAAGCATACAGCGTTACAGTGCTCTCGGGGGTTTGCTTCCGGGTTCCCAGGAAGTGATCCCTGAGGTCGCGAAGGGACAGAGGCAGCAAGTTGCGCTATCTGGTTATCGACTAGTTTGAGATGAGCGTCGGTCTTCTGCTGATGTTCTCGCATCTCGGTGCGAATGGCTTCTTGACCCTGCATAAGTTGTGCAAGCATAGATTTGATGTCAGAGTCAGGACTTACCTGTGATTGAGATGGAGGCAGGCCGAAGTTTTGCTGAGGCTGACGGGGAGCTCGGTAGTGTTGAGGGGCTGGATGCTGATGCTGGGAGGCATTTTGGGGTTGAGATTGATTTCCTTGAGAGGAGCCCGGGATAGATGAACCACCGAAATTGTTGTGCTGTGCATTTAGAGCGTTGGAGGAGTTCTTGTATGAGAAATTTGGGTGATTTCTCCAACCTGGGTTGTATGTGTTTGAGTACGGATTGTTGGCGACGTAGTTGACATCCTCATGCACGTACTCGTCTCGTGGTGCATCTAGATCAGTGATTTGATGGGCGTTTTCTACCTGCATTCTAAGTTTGGCAAGCTCTGCACGTAAAGCATGTATCTCAGATGGATTTTCCTTACCTGTACGGTTGTCTTTAAAACCGATATTTCTGACGAATTCGTGGGAAGGAGCGCACTCGTTAGCCATCTTAGTGATTTGTTGTTCGATGAAGTCAAAAGACTTCTCATTGAGGCTTCCTCCACAGGCAACTCGAATGAGGACTCGAGTATCTTCCTTTAGACCCTGCAAGAAAGTGGAGATAAGGTACCTTTTGTCCAAACCGTGATGAGGGCAGAGGCGCTGATATCCAAGAAAACGATCCCAAGTCTCGCGCAAAGATTCATCAGGTTCCTGCATAAAAGAGTTGATCTGTTGCTTCGCGAGCTGGGTTTTGCTGGCAGGGAAGAATCGCTGCATGAACTTCTCTTGCATCTGATCCCAAGAGAAGATAGAATCTGGTGGCAGTGTGTAGAGCCATTCTAATGCAGCGTCCATTAGAGAGAATGGAAAAGCCATTAGCATAAGTGACTCATCGGTGACTCCTTGAACCGTCTTCACAGACTGGCATAACAGTTTGAATCGAGTCAGGTGGGGGATTGGATCTTCATTAGGTCTGCCCCTAAATGCCGATGAGCTGAGCATACTGATGAATGCCGGCTGGAATTCAAATTTATTGCGATCGATATCGGGCCGGCGAATGCATGAGAGCTGTTGAGTGTACTTGGGCTGAAGATATGCCCCATAAGTGTCATTGTCATTCTCGACAGCAAAGGCACGTTCTTCCATCTTCTTCTGTTGTTTCTTCTTCTTCCGAATGCGTTTGGCGGATTTCTCGATTTCTGGATCAAAAGGGACTAGGTTGTCAGGCCCAGAACTCCTGGTCATACACCGGGAAACCTACACACCAGAAAAATAGGACAACGAACTAGAATAGATCAGGAACGGGATAAAAGTAACGAGAGAGGATCTAGATTCAAAGGAATCTCTATCATAGCGCTAAACTATTCCCCGGCAACGGCGCCAAAAACGGATCAACTGTAGTACCAGGGTCGAACACAGGGAATAG
>NW_010967349.1:10484-11532 GCF_000463585.1 Tarenaya hassleriana
ATAACGTAGTCTCGTAAAATAAAAACCAAACAAATCCCTACAAGGTTAAATCCCTAGCTACAGTGAAACGACTACTCACTACCCATAACAACAAACGAGTTCAAATCAATAAAAAGAAACATAGAAACAGATAAAGAAGAAACTCGCAGCGATCTCTCGACGACGGTTCTTCAATCTCTGCTCCCGCAAAACTCCGTCTTGATTCTCTCTCGAGTTCTCTGGCTTCTGCTGTGATCTCTCGATAATTTCTGAAGCCCAAGACATCTCCTATTTATTTGCTTGGCAGCTGGGCTTCTTCCCATTCTGAAAACGGAAGTTCGGATGCAAAATAGGAAGTTTACTCGAAACGAAACACGGCCGTGTTGCAGTGAACACGGTCCATGTCAAATGTCTGTTAAAAACTACGCGCTTCTGCACGGGCTGGGCACGGGCGAGTTGCGTCTCGACACGGCCGTGTTTGACTCGACACGGTCCGTGTCAATTGTCTGTAAGAATGTCTTCGTTTCCTCGCTTTTGCAATGTCTTCGTTTTCTCGCTTTTGCACGACCGTGTTTAAACTCGACTCGGCCGTGTTCAGGCGCAACTCGAGCTAGAAATGCCTTGATCGTTCTGTTCCGGTCCCGTATGTTCCGAAGTCCTCGATTATGCTCCTTTTACATCTATAGTGCGTCCATCACCTGTTCAATCACCAGAGAATGCAGAAGAAGCAAAACCCAGTGCTAAAGTGATCCTAAATGTCTAATAATTTATACAACCGATGCGAAAGTGCTACAAAATGGGCTTTGAAATAGATGAGAAAATCGTGTTATCATCATGGGCCATGCCAAAGCTGGGTGTGCCGTATTATCTTGGTGAAGCAAGATGGAGAAATGGTGGTTCTCATAGCTTGAAAGTAGATGCTTGATCTAGGTGCGGTTTCGAAAATCCCTTGTTTATGTAATGCTAAGTGTGTACCTCCCATTACTAGAGCGCCTGTCAAGGCATCGATCGTCCGTAACACGGGTCATGCCAAAGCTGAGCATGCCGAATTATCTTTGTGAGGCAGGGT
>NW_010967349.1:27363-27596 GCF_000463585.1 Tarenaya hassleriana
GGTTCAACCACGTTCTACAAAGTCACTAGATCATCAAGATATTTCTACTCTATCATCCAACAAATCTTCCAAATGATGTTCAAAACGGGTTTTTGAGGTATGCACGTGAACCTATATGAACCTAAATCTATATACCAAATACAATCATGGAAACCTAACAAAAAACCCATCTATATGAAAATAACAAAAAAAAACGTGTGAATGCAACTAATGCAAAGTGATATGCAAAAGTG
>NW_010967349.1:28004-31861 GCF_000463585.1 Tarenaya hassleriana
AGCAACTCTTGCTCCATTTCCGACGCGTAGATCCGCTTCTCCCTTAGCTAGCATCCTACTTCTTCTTAGTCCCTGAGGCAGAAGCTTCACCAAGCTTCTTATCCTTCAGATCCTCCAAATAAAGGTGACAATTACGCTTCCAGTGTCCAGGCACTCCGCAGTAATGACAGTCACCCTTATCGGGCTTAGGCTTGGGCGTAGAGGCAACTTTTGCCTTTTTCGCCGCCTTCTTTTTTGCTTTACCCCGCCGCTTCTTGCTGGAGTTATTCTCAATAGCAAGCAGTCTTGGGCACCACGATATCCTGCTCGGCCGATTTCAGTATCCCATGCAGTTCGGCTAAGCTCTTGGTCATCCCGTGCATATGGTACTGCATCACGAACTGGTTATAGTCCTCGGGTAATGACATCAGGATCAAGTCTGCAACCAAGTCACCATCGAGGTTCACTCCCATACGCTCAAGTTCTTCAACATGAGCTCTCATGTTGAGGACGTGGGTGTTGACAGAGATATCTCTCGGCATCTCCGTCTTCACCAGAGCTTTCAGCGTCTTGTACTTTTCAGTACGCGCTAGCTCCTCAAACATGGTCTTGATCTGATTGATCATATCAAACACGCTCTTTCCATCAAACTGGCTCTGCAGATTCGGGGCCATGCTTCCCAACATGAGACAGGAGATCTCATTGTCGTCAGTCTGATGCTTCTGCCAAGCATCCTTGACGGCTCTCGTGGCGTTGGCCGCAGGCTCTGGTGGTAGAGCCCCTTCCAGGACGTATGACTTCTTGTCGTGCTTGAGAACTATTCTCTAGTTACGATACCAGTCTAAGAAGTTCGTCCCAGTCAATTTATCCTTCTCAAGGGATAGATCGCATCGTCAAACTCGGTACGCTACCGGTTGACGCCATGTCCTACAAAAGAGACAAAACAGAACGAACAAAATAAATGCAGATTCTATTAATGATCTACTACCAGCTAGTCCATCATCAATCAGTGTCAATCTATCTATGATCCACTACCAGCTAGTCCATCAACAAACAATGACAACATAGATGCAAAGATGAGCTATATTCCCATAAAGAAAAATAACCCTACAATAAATTTCTATACGGGACTAAGATCCGTATTTCACATAAGAACAAGTTTTTACACTCAGTCTTATGCTATTTAGGTAGACATCTAATGTCAATCACATCCAATGTGATTCTTAGATCCTTTATGAGACTTATGATATCAAATATCACTGCATACTTGTCTCATCTGTACCATTAAGTTTCAAGTCAAAACTTGACAACTTAACCCAAGATAAACCATATTCAAGCTGTAGGAACCACGATTTCCTACACTGCCTCACAAAGATAATCCGGCACGCTCAGCTTTGGCATGACCTGTGTTACGGACGATCGATGCCTTGACAGGTGCTCTAGTAATGGTAGGTACACACTTAGCATTACATAAATAAGGGATTTTCGAAACCGCACCTAGATCAAGCATCTACTTTCAAGCTATGAGAACCACCATTTCTCCATCTTGCCTCACTAAGATAATACGGCACACCCAGCTTTGGCATGGCCCATGACACGTACGATCGAGGCATTGACAAGTCCTTTACTTATAGAGCTTCTAGATCTAACCGGTTTCTGTGCAACGATTGTTCATAATCCGAATAGACCGTCCATTCGGTTATGTAATCCCAATCCCGGAGCTCCCACTCAATCAAGCATATACCATATCTTGATTAAGTTACATGCATTCATTCACTATGGGTCATCCATAAGAATAAATTATGTCTATTTGAGTTACAATTGATCAGATTATGCAACGATTGCGTAATCGGACCTCGAAAACGGAAATTTTCAGAATCTAGACTTTGGATCGTCCGTTCTAGAGGTAGAACGGACGTTCCAGGCTGGCAGAACGTTCGGTCTCGACTTCAGAAGTCAGAACGGACGTTCAGCCTAGTAGAACGGACGTTCTGCATTGGCAGAACGAACGGTCCAACCTTCCGTTCCGTGGCAATCAATCCGTCACCCTTGGACCGTCCTTTCCGACTTACCAGAATGGCCGGTCTAGGGTAGGTCTCCGTGATCAGATCACGTTTCCCCTGGTTCTCAGCCCCGATCAGACCCGAAACTAATCCGAATTCTTCTGTACACCCAAAATTCGAACTCCTGCACTCTATGCAACATGAAACATGCAATCTACACTAGATTCAATCATCAAACATGCATAGATATCAAAGCAAACATGGATTCAAACAATTCAAATCCTAAAACATTCGTGATCGGGTTCTACGAAATCAAAACAGAGCAACCAGGCTCTGATACCACTGTTGGGATTTTCTGGGATCTCTGTAGCGAATCCTATTCCTAAGAGATCGATTCTAGGGTTTGCGCAGCGGAAGTAAAACAAAAATTTAATAAACCCTAGAACCATGCTTTTAATGAATCGTAGAAACGTTAGAACGCTTACCTCAATCGATCTGGGGCCTGTATCAATCGAAGTACACGTCTGATCACGAAAGGCAGGAAGAAACCTCGCCCTCTACACGTATCCACACCACGGGATGGATTCCAACGGTTGGAACTTGTCTGCTAGGACTCGAATCTCTATTCGATATGTGCACCGAGAAATCTCGAGACTTAGAACTCGTTTTTGGATCTCCAAAAACTCTCTCTTTTCTGCCAAAAGTCGGCTCTTTTTTTTCTCATGAGTTAGGGTTTTTAATCTCCTTCTTATAAGGTGATTTAACCCTAATTCGGTTTAATTTAGGAAAAACTGGAGCCCGGAACGGACGGTCCAGAAATGCACGTGGACCGTCCGTTCCAGCACGTAGAACGGACGTCTGCTCACGTGGACCGTCCGTTCCATACTTTCTGGAACGGACAGTCCGTTATGAACCGTCGGGTATGGCACGGCGGACTGTCCGTTCTGGACTTCTGGTCCGTCCGTTCCAGACTCTACCGTCTTCGTTTTTCCGTCGTTTTTCTCGTACGTTTTGTCCTTCCCTGCGTGTGTGACCATGTAGGCTCATTCGATATAGGATATACAAGTCATAGGCGGTCTCTAGCAAGACACTATGACTACCTATCTCGAATAGAGTTTGTTCGTGATCTATACGAACGCCAAAGATGTTTCCGGTTGATGATCCTTTTGTATCATGATATCATATGTCGAACATAAGGCATGGACAAGCCACCTTATCTGATTCGACTGCTTTCTCGTTCACTGAGTTCGACTGTCTGAAATAGACGACGTTCGTCTATAGTGCGGCCACACATTTCTACAGTCTCGCTCACTCGAGGGGCCCAGCGATATCTCTCTCTTTTACGAGAGGTACAAATCCCGTCTTGACTATCTACAATCCAGCACATGATTCGTTTCGTACCTGATACACGCCTTTATAGTTCTCCTGTTACGCAGAACGTTTGACGTATTCAAAACACGCAACTCCTCATGTTGGATTTCGTAGATATCTCAGGTCTTATGATCCAATCATGGAACCGCCATATGAGATTCAAGTCATGACGCTAGTCCATGTGACAATCTCATGCGGGTCAATCCAGTATTCCATTCTCCAACGAATACCTATGACAGTGATCGTATCCAATACCTATGATCATCGCTATGATCATCAATCACACATCATACTAGTCTTACTATGTCATCATTCCCATAATGACACAAGACTAGGGAGTTTAGTATCATTCATAATGATACATGGATTTCATAACACATCTAGTATACAAGAATATGTAATGAATCAAATACTCTCATGAAGACCATAGAAAGTATCAATGCATCAAATGTATCTAAATAAAGCTCATAAACAATACATCATAGAGCACTAAACCAACAAAAT
>NW_010967349.1:36463-37537 GCF_000463585.1 Tarenaya hassleriana
ACGTTCCATGCTTCGCAGAACGAGCGGACCGACTTCAGAAGTCAGAACGGACGTTCTACGCTGAAACAACACAGAACGGACGGTCTGCAGTTGACAGAACGGACGGTCCATGATCAGCCATGGAACGGACGGTCTCAACCATCCGGAACGGACGGTCCGCAGCAACGGAACGGACGGTCCAGTGTGGACCATCTATTCTGATCCGTGCAGTCCGCCACCCCGGACCGTCCGGTCTAGCTTACCCAGAACGGACGGTCTAGGGTTTGTCCACGTGATCAGATCACGTTCTCCGGCGTTCTCAGCCCCGATCAGACCCGAAACCGATCCGAATTCACATGTGGACCCAAAATTCGAACTCCTGCACTCTATGCAACATGAAACATGCAATCTACCATAGAATCAATCATCAAACATGCATAGAATTCAAAGCAAACATGGATTTAAACAATTCAAATCCTAAAACGTGCGTGATCGGGTTCTACGAAATAAAAACAGAGCAACCAGGCTCTGATACCACTGTTGGGTTTCCTGGGATCTCTAGAGCGAATCATATTCCTAAGAGATCGATTCTAGGGTTTGCGCAGCGGATGTAAAACAAAAATTTAATAAACCCTAGAACCATGCTTCTAATGAATCGTAGAAACGTTAGAACGCTTACCTCAATCGATCCGGGGCCTGTATCAATCGAAGAACACGTCTGATCACGAAAGGCAGGAAATTACCTCGCCCTCTACACGTATTCACACTTCGGGATGGATTCCAACGCTTGGAACTTGTCTACTAGGACTAGAATCTCTATTCGATTTTGTGCTTCAAGAAAACGAGACTCTTCGGTTTTCGAACTCTTTGGATCTCACCCAAAAGCTCTCTAAAACCTCTGAAAGTCGGCTACAGTCTCTTCCGAATTAGGGTTCTAATCTCTTTCTTATAAAGTGATTTAACCCTAATTTTGGTTTAATTTTCGGAAAATCGGAACATGGAACGGACGGTCCAGAATTGCACGTGGACCGTCTGTTCCAGTAAGGCAAAACGGACGGTCTACGTTTAGTGCGGACCGTCCGTTCTATCCTCATA
>NW_010967349.1:38259-40902 GCF_000463585.1 Tarenaya hassleriana
CGTTTTGTCCTTCCCTGCGTGTGTGACTCTGTAGGCTCATTCGATATAGCAGTATAATCCGAAATCTCTATTTCGGATATACAAGTCATAGGCGGTCTCTAGCAAGACACTATGACTACCTATCTCGAATTGAGTTTGTTCGTGATCCTACGAACTCCAGTGATGATTCCGTTTGATGATCCTTTTGTATCACGATATCATATGCCGAACATAAGGCATGGACAAGCCACCTTATCTGATTCGACTGCTTTCTCGTTCACTGAGTTCGACTGTCTGAAATAGACGACGTTCGTCTATAGTGCGGCCACACATTTCTACAGTCTCGCTCACACGAGGGGCCCAGCGATATCTCTCTCTTTTACGAGAGGTACAAATCCCGTCTTGACTATCTACAATCCAGTACATGATTCGTTTCGTACCTGATACACGCCTTTATAGTTCTCCTGTTACGCAGAACGTTTGACGTATTCAAAGCACGCAACTCCTCATGTTGGATTCCGTAGATATCTCAGGTCTTAGGATCCAATCATGGAACCGCCATATGAGATTCAAGTCATGACGCTAGTCCATGTGACAATCTCATGCGGGTCAATCCAGTATTCCGTTCTCCAACGAATACCTATGACAGTGATCGTATCCAATACCTATGATCATCTCTATCATCATCAATCACACATCATACTAGTCTTATTATGTCATCATTCCCATAATGACACAAGACTAGAGAGTTTAGTATCATTCATAATGATACATGGATTTCATAACAGATCTAGTATGCAAGAACATGTAATGAATCAAATACTCTCATATAAACCATAGAAAGTATCAATACATCGGATGTATCTAAATGAAGCTCATAAACAGTACATCACAGAGCACTAAACCAACAGGAACGTCATTCCCTATAAGGAGAATGTCTTCCACGTACAGCACCAGAAAAACTACTGTGCTCCTGATAACTCCTAATTCTCTCTATATTTCCTAGACGTTTCTATAGGATTTAGACGAGGATCATATTCATTTGTAGGCATTATAGGCATGTTAGGCCACGAAACTCGGTTTGGTTGTGTTTTTATAGGATTACAGGTCTCGGACGCGATTTGGACCAAAACGGGAGCAATCTGGAGCTAAAGGGATGAAATACGTCAAGAGCTTCCTTCTTGATTCGGCTGGAGTCAGACACCCCGAGTCAGGCACCCCGAGTCAGAATGCCCGAGTTAGACACCCCGAGTCAGACACCCCGAGTCAGAAGAATGGGCTGGGCCGAATTCTTAATAATCTCGTTTTGACTCGATCGAGTCAGAGTACTGACTCGGTCCGAGTCAAAACCCAGAAAAAGCCCAGATAAAGCACGCAACTCCTCATGTTGGATTCCGTAGATATCTCAGGTCTTAGGATCCAATCATGGAACCGCCATATGAGATTCAAGTCATGACGCTAGTCCATCTGACAATCTCATGCGGGTCAATCCAGTATTCCGTTCTCCAACGAATACCTATGACAGTGATCGTATCCAATACCTATGATCATCTCTATCATCATCAATCACACATCATACTAGTCTTATTATGTCATCATTCCCATAATGACACAAGACTAGAGAGTTTAGTATCATTCATAATGATACATGGATTTCATAACAGATCTAGTATGCAAGAACATGTAATGAATCAAATACTCTCATATAAACCATAGAAAGTATCAATACATCGGATGTATCTAAATGAAGCTCATAAACAGTACATCACAGAGCACTAAACCAACAGGAACGTCATTCCCTATAAGGAGAATGTCTTCCACGTACAGCACCAGAAAAACTACTGTGCTCCTGATAACTCCTAATTCTCTCTATATTTCCTAGACGTTTCTATAGGATTTAGACGAGGATCATATTCATTTGTAGGCATTATAGGCATGTTAGGCCACGAAACTCGGTTTGGTTCTCAGGTCTTAGGATCCAATCATGGAACCGCCATATGAGATTCAAGTCATGACGCTAGTCCATCTGACAATCTCATGCGGGTCAATCCAGTATTCCGTTCTCCAACGAATACCTATGACAGTGATCGTATCCAATACCTATGATCATCTCTATCATCATCAATCACACATCATACTAGTCTTATTATGTCATCATTCCCATAATGACACAAGACTAGAGAGTTTAGTATCATTCATAATGATACATGGATTTCATAACAGATCTAGTATGCAAGAACATGTAATGAATCAAATACTCTCATATAAACCATAGAAAGTATCAATACATCGAATGTATCTAAAGAAAGCTCATAAACAGTACATCATAGAGCACTAAACCAACAATCTCCCACTTGCTCTAATCATGAACTGCTAAACATCTAATGCCCATATCCCTAACATGACCCTCAAGCTGCGACGAAGGGAGAGGCTTCGTCAACGGATCAGCAATGTTGTCATCTGTCGACACTCTGCAAATGTGCACGTCTCCTCTGTCTATGATCTCCCTGATAAGGTGAAACCGTCTGAGTATGTGTTTGGATCGTTGATGAGATCTGGGTTCTTTCGCTTGTGCGATCGCTCCATTGTTGTCACAATACAGAGCAATGGGGATATCTGCACTAGGAATCACACCCAAGTCACCAACAAACTTCCTGATCCAAA
>NW_010967349.1:44441-45315 GCF_000463585.1 Tarenaya hassleriana
CGGGCGAGAGTCTACACCGTGGACGGTGTATGATTCAAGTCTGGGGGGTGGATAGATCCTTCACACATTCAGGTCTATCTACTTAGGATTGCATTTAGTTTAGGTTCATCTTATCATGGCATATAGACTTAGGAAAACTTTTTCACTTTTGCATATCACTTTGCATTAGTTGCATTCACACGTTTTCCTTATTTTTCATATAGATGGGTTTTTGTTAGGTTTGCATGATTGCATTTGACATATAAGATTTAGGTTCATATAGGTTCACATGCATACCTCGAAAACCCGTTTTGAGCATCATTCGGAAGATTTGTGAAATGATAGAGTAAGAATATCTTGATGATCTAGTGACTTTGTAGAATGTGGTTGAACCGTGTCGAATTGATAGTTCTCTAGACTTTCTATTAAGTTTGTGAGATGGGGTTGTTATTTGGAACTTACGGAGTTGAAACGACTGTATCCAAGTTATATGTTTCGTTTAGAACTTTTTCCGAGTCTTGCAGGTCGATGAAATCTAGTTCAACGAATATCTTGGGAAAATAAAGCGTCTCGACACTCTGCTGTCAGAATCTCGTCAACGAAAATCGTTCGAGGACATGAGTGCATCGATTGATGGTTCGGGTCTAAGTTGTGGGTCGGACATCGCATCGAGAAAAAAAAAGAAGAGAGAAAAAAAAAGAGAAGAAAAAAAAAGAGAGCGAAAAGTGATGTCCTTCAACTTCAACGTCCTAGAAATCCGAGATGCCAGCGTTTGATAGAAAAATTCTACAAAAAGGTAAAAATCCAGGTACGAAGTAGAACTAAGATCGAAAAGGCAAAAGTTGAGATAAGGATAGGTTCAGAAATAGGCTTGGTGAGTTGTAGAGATTCTAAC
>NW_010967349.1:45944-47230 GCF_000463585.1 Tarenaya hassleriana
TTGCTGTCGACATGAGTCTTTCTTCTCCCTCTTTTCTTTCTGTTTCTGGTTTTGCTCAGTGTTTTTCCATGAACCGTGAGTAGATCCATGGCTGTGGGTTAGGGATTCGTTTGTGTTTTGGGTATGTTTGTACCCTAACTTGGTTGCGATTTGGATTTGTTTCGGTTTTATCGATTTGTGCTTTCTTCGATTGGTGTTTGCTGACCCCTTGGCTAATTATTTCAGATTCTGAGCTACATAGGAATATGGGTTTAGTTTCGGATCAGAATCGATAGGATAGATCGTATTATTCACATAGGAATATGGTTTGATCGATCTAGGGTTGATGATAGTGTTCTTCATGCATCTAGTTTGATAAATCACATAGGGATATGGATTTAGAAAACCTTAGATAGTGAGTTATATGCTGGAAAGTGATTTCTCTATTTTTGTTACTTGATGATTCCCGAATACAGATTCAATATCGTGATTCTCGCATGCTTAGCATATACCCATACACGCGAATACGGTCCCGACACCCACGGTCATCTTAGATTGCTAGTTTACTCGCTTTTATTGTTTTGCTTCCTTATTTTCTATTCATTCCATACATTTCCACCATCACTTCTACTTGCTTGCTTTGGTTTAGTCTCGATTAGGATTTAGACTTAGCTACCGGTCCTTGTGTTCGACCCCGTGTTACGACGATCCGTATCCTTGCGGTGAGTTGTGAATCGGGTTATAAATTCTAGACTCGGTACACACGTATCACTCCCACTAACCTTCTTGTAAACACATGGCTCGTCTTCGTTCTGTGAGAAACCAAACTTTTTGATTGTCTCATCAAAGCGAAGGTTTCAGCTCCTCGAAGCCTGTTTCAGTTCATAAATGGACCTCTGAAGCTTTCACACCATCCTCGGGTTCCTTGGATTGGCAAAACCTTCGGGTTGTGTCATGTACACATCCTCGGTCAAGTTCCCGTTAAGGAACGCGGTCTTGACATCCATTTGCCATATCTCATAGTCATAATATGCGGCTATGGCAAGTAGGATCCTGATGGACTTCAGCATAACTACGGGCGAAAAGGTCTCATCATAGTCAATACCATGAATTTGACGGAATCCTTTCGCCACAAGTCGTGCCTTATACGTGTGCACGTTGCCATCCATGTCGGTTTTCTTCTTGAAGATCCACTTGCATCCGATGGGTTTTATGTTGGGTTTTCTTGGGATCTCTAGAGCGAATCCTATTCCTAAGAGATCGATTCTAGGGTTTGCGCAGCGGATATAAAACAAAATTTAATAAAC
>NW_010967349.1:47590-49445 GCF_000463585.1 Tarenaya hassleriana
CTTATCGGGCTTAGGCTTGGGCGTAGAGGCAACTTTTGCCTTTTTCGCCGCCTTCTTTTTGGCTTTACCCCGCCGCTTCTTGCTGGAATTTTTCTCAACAGCAATCACAGTCTTGGGCACAACGATATTCTGCTCGGCCGATTTCAGCATCCCATGCAGTTCGATTAAGCTCTTAGTCATCCCGTGCATATGGTACTGCATCACGAACTAGTTACGGCTCTCGTGGCATTGGCCGAAGGCTCTGGTGGTAGAGCCCCTTCCGGGACGTATGACTTCTTGTCGTGCTTGAGAACTATTCTCAAGTTACGATACCAGTCTAAGAAGTTCGTCCCAGTCAATTTATCCTTCTCAAGGATAGATCGCATTGTCAAACTCGGTACGCTACCGGTTGACGCCATGTCCTACAAAAGAGACAAAACAGAACGAACAAAACAAATGTAGATTCTATTAATGATCTACTTCCAGCTAGTCCATCATCAATCAGTGTCTACATACCTATGATCTACTACCAGCTAGTCCATCATCAATCAGTGTCAATCTATCTATGATCCACTACCAGCTAGTCCATCATCAAACAATGACAACACAGATGCAAAGATGAGCTATATTCCCATAAACAAAAATAACCCTACAATAAATTTCTATATGGGACTAAGATCCGTATTTCACATAAGAGCAAGTTTTTACACTCAGTCTTATGCTATTTAGGTAGACATCTAATGTCAATCACATCCAATGTGATTCTTAGATCCTTTATGAGACTTATGATATCAAATATCATTGCATACTCGTCTCATCTGTACCATTAAGTCTCAAGTCAAACCTGACGACTTAACCTAAGGTAAACCATATTCAAGATGTGGGAACCACGATTTTCCACCCTGCCTCACAAAGATAATCCGGCACGCTCAGCTTTGGCATGACCCGTGTTACGGACGATTGATGCCTTGACAGGCGCTCTAGTAATGAGAGGTACACACTTAGCATTACATAAACAAGGGATTTTCGAAACCGCACCTAGATCAAGCATCTACTTTCAAGCTATGAGAACCACCATTTCTCCATCTTGCCTCACCAAGATAATACGGCACACCCAGCTTTGGCATGACCCATGACACGTACGATCGAGGCCTTGACAAGTGCTTTACTTATAGAGCTTCTAGATCTAACCGGTTTCTGTGCAACGATTGTTCATAATTCGAATAGACCGTTCATTCGGTTATGCAATCCCAATCCCGGAGCTCCCACTCAATCAAGCATATCTAATATCTCGATTAAGTTACATGCATTCATTCACTATGGACCATCCATAAGAATAAATCATGTCTATTTGAGTCACAGTTGATCAGATTATGCAACGATTGCGTAATCGGACCTCGAAAACGGAATTTTTTTTCAGAATCTGGACTTCGGACCATCCGTTCTAGAGGTAGAACGGACGTTCCAGGCTGGCAGAACGTTCGGTCTCGACTTCAGAAGTCAAAACGGACGTTCAGCCTAGTAGAACGGACGTTCTGCATGACAGAACAGACGGTCCAACCTTCCGTTCTGTGCCAATCAGTCCGTCACCCTTGGACCGTCCGGTCTGGCTTACCCAGAACGGACGGTCTAGGGTAGGTTTACGTGATCAGATCACGTTTCCCCTCGTTCTTGTCCCCGATCAGACCCGAAACCGATCTGAATTCTTCTGTACACCCAAAATTCGAACTCCTGCACTCTATGCAACATGAAACATGCAATCTACACTAGATTCAATAATCAAACATGCATAGATATCATAGCAAACTTGGATTCAAACAATTCAAATCCTAAAACATGCGGGATCGGGTTCTACGAAATCAAAACAGAGCAACCA
>NW_010967349.1:49555-50086 GCF_000463585.1 Tarenaya hassleriana
TGTTGGGTTTCCTGGGATCTCATGAGCGAATCTAATTCCTAAGAGATCGATTCTAGGGTTTGCGCAGCGGATATAAAACAAAAATTTAATAAACCCTAGAACCATGCTGCTATTGAGACGTAGAAACGTTAGAACGCTTACCTCAATCGATCCGGGGCCTGTATCAATCGAAGAACACGTCTGATCACAAAAGGCAGGAAGAATACCTCGCCCTCTACACGTATCCACACCACGAGATGGATTCCAACGGTTGGTACTTGTCTGCTAGGACTCGAATCTCTATTCGATATGTGCACCGAGAAATCTCGAGACTTAGAACTCGTTTTTGGATCTCCAAGAACTCTCTCTTTTCTGCCAAAAGTCGGCTCTCTTTTTCTCATACGAGTTAGGGTTTTTAATCTCCTTCTTATAAGGTGATTTAGCCCTAATTCGGTTTAATTTCGGAAAAACTGGAGCCCGGAACGGACGGTCCAGAAAAGCACGTGGACCGTCTGTTCCAGCACGTAGAACGGACGGGCTGCTCCCCTGGAC
>NW_010967349.1:50194-52464 GCF_000463585.1 Tarenaya hassleriana
CCTTCCCTGCGTGTGTGACCTTGTAGGCTCATTCGACATAGCAGTATAACCCGAAATCCCTATTTCGGGTATACAAGTCATAGGCGGTCTCTAGCAAGACACTATGACTACCTATCTCGAATAGAGTTGGTTCGTGATCTTACGAACACCAGTGATGATTCCGGCTGATGATCCTTTTGTATCGCGATATCATATGTCGAATATAAGGCATGGACAAGCCACCTTATCTGATTCGACTGCTTTCTCGTTCACTGAGTTCGACTGTCTGAAATAGACGACGTTCTTCTATAGTGCGGCCACACATTTCTACAGTCTCGCTCACTCGAGGGTCCCAGCGATATCTCTCTTTTTTACGAGAGGTACAAATCCCGTCTTGACTATCTACAATCCAGCACATGATTCGTTTCGTACCTGATACACGCCTTTATAGTTCTCCTGTTACGCAGAACGTTTGACGTATTCAAAGCACGCAACTCCTCATGTTGGATTCCGTAGATATCTCAGGTCTTAGGATCCAATCATGGAACCGCCATATGAGATTCAAGTCATGACGCTAATCCATGTGACAATCTCATGCGGGTCAATCCAGTATTCCGTTCTCCAACGAATACCTATGACTGTGATTGTATCCAATACCTATGATCAACGCTATGATCATCAATCACACATCATACTAGTCTTATTATGTCGTTATTCTCATAACGACACAAGACTAGGGAGTTTAGTATCATTCATAATGATAGATGGATTTCATAACAGATCTAGTATGGAAGAACATGTAATGAATCAAATACTCTCATAAAACCATAGAAAGTATCAATACATCGAATGTATCTAAAGAAAGCTCATAAACAGTACATCATAGAGCACTAAACAAACACTTTTGACTATGAGTCTCTTGAATCTTGTTTGATGGGCAAGATGACAAAACATCCTTTCAAGGGGAAAGTGATAACTCATATTTTTCTCTATATTTTGATGAGAGTTTGTCTAGGTTTTATAGGATAATCACATGCATTCATAGGCATTCTAGGCGTGTTAGGACACAAAACTCGGTTGTGCTTTAGTTTTGCATATTACAGGTTTCGAAGACGATTGGACTCGAAAAGGAGCTGTTTGGAGCGTTAAAGGAGAAGTCCGTATGAGGTACTTATGTTGCGACATCAATAACTTTCTCTACAGAGGTCCAACTCATGTGAAACTTGTACCATTGGAAAGAGCACTTCAAGAGCTTCATGTAGATACAAAAATCGTGTAAATCCGACACCGGATAGAAAGTTATGAGCGAATTCGTGAAGACCAGAAAACTGCCAGCGCAGGGCTGGATCCAACTGGATCCGGTCCAGATCAAGGACGCACAATTCGACCCCAGGAATTTGGATCCGGTCCGGATCCACCTGGAATCGGTCCGGATCCAGTAAAAAACCCTGTTTCGCGATTTTCAGCATCAGAATTGGAATAGGACTCTTGGGAGCCGCCCTAGGGTTATAAAAAAGCCCTAGCCACGTCCTAGAACATCGGAGAGCCTTAGAGAACACCTAGATACAGATTTTTGGAGAGCTCTTGGTGAGAGAAGAATAGAAGTTCACAGGATTTCGGGAAGAAGAAGGAAGATTCGATCGTGGAGACTAGACATCTGCATGAGCCTTTCTTTCCTCTCTTTTATCTCTTTTTCTCAGAACTTTTTGTTGTTTTCTATGAACCGTGAGTAGATCCACGACTACGGGTTAGGGATTCGTATGTGTTTTGGGTATGTTTGAACCCTAACTTGGATTTCGGTTTTGATTTGTTTCGGTTCTTCATGCTAGGTCTTTATTGATTCTAGATCTTTGCTTTGTTTTTATTGGGTTTTTGTGGATTCACTTGGTCTCGAGTTCTTCTTTTTCTTTGCGGTTTGCAGGGTTCTAGTGCATGACAAGGTGCTCTACTCGGAGAGAAGACCTAATCTACGATCCAGAGATTGAGCGTACTCTGAGAGACATCCGAAATCAGCAGAGAAGAGAAGCTATGTCGAGGTCAAGTAGTTCGCACGACCGTGCGGTTCATGATGAGGAGCATCTCTATTATCGTTGCTTGATGATTCCCGAATACAAGTCATAATCGTTATTCATGCATGCTTAGTAAATATCCATACACGCGAATACAATCCCGACACCGGTAGTCATCTTTGTTTGATAGGTTCCTCGTTTTCATTGCTTTCTTATTTCGTTTTCCATTGATTCCATATATTTTCACCATCACTTGCTTGCATTCTTTGGTTTAGTTTCGAT
>NW_010967349.1:52533-56888 GCF_000463585.1 Tarenaya hassleriana
CTTGCTTTGATCTATTTTCGATCTAGATTTGGATTTAGCAACCGGTCCTTGTGTTCGACCCCGTGTTACGACGATCCGTATCCTTGCGGTGAGTTGTGAATCGGGTTATAAATTCTAAACTCGGTACACACGTATCAAGTTTTTGGCGCCGTTGCCGGGGACTGGTTAGCCTATTTTTAGGTCTTCATTGATTCTAGATCTTAGCTTGTTTTCTTTTTCTTTTTCTTTTTGTTTCTTTGGTTTTTGCGGATTCACTTGATTTCGAGTTCTTCTTTTTCTTTGCAGTTTGCAGGATTCTAGTGCATGACACATAGTTCTACTCGGAGAGAAGACCTAGTCTATGATCCAGAGATTGAGCGTACTTTGAGGGACATCCGAAATCAGTAGAAAAAAGAAGCTATGTCGAGGTCAAGCAGTTCGCACGACCATCAACAAGAGCGTGCGGTTCATGATGAGGAACATCACGAGAATCAAGAGCACATGAATCCGCTATACAATCGGCAGACCGAAGGCGAAGCTACTTACGTTGCAGAGGAGACTTTGGGTTCTTACATTGCACCGAAGCACACCCAACTCCTATCATGTATCAACAGACCGCCCATAGACAGTTTCGAGTTACCGCCACAATGCATCACGATGTTTAGTCAAGCCAGTTTCAGAGGGCGGCCTACGGAGGATCCCATTGCTCACTTGACTCAGTTCAAGATGCTGTGCAGATCAGTTAGGAAGGCACGAGGAATGACCATCGAGGATGTATACTTGGAGGCCTTTCCTTTTTTGACTGATGGATCGGGTAAGAGATTGGTTCTACACCCTTGAGCCGAACTCGATTACGACGTGGGAGGAGCTAGAGGAGCAATTCATGGCGAATAATTACTCCCCAGAGAAGACTCGAGCTGCACAAAGAGCTATACACAGCTTCACTCAGGAGAGTGACGAGAGTCTATACGATGCATGGGAAAGATTCAAAGGTTATTGATAACATGTATTTTGGTGACATTTTGATATAGGATGTCTAGTGCATTTTATTCAGTTTTGCATATTTATAGGCATTCTAGAGCACATTTGGTCTCGATATTGTTTGGTTGCTTTCTTTGGTGTCAAAACAGGTATTCATGCATAAAAGAGAGCAAAAGGAGTGGAAAACATGGACACGGAACATCACAGACGAAACGGGAACATATAGAGTTGTTACGGGGAAAAACACGAAACCTAAAAAGTCAGATCTTGCAAGTCCAATAACTTCAACTCTATAAATCCAAATTGCGCGTTCTCTACCTCTTGGAAAGCTCTCTTCAATATCTACACATAGACACCAAGATCGCACAAATCCGACATTGGAGCAGAAAGTTATGAGCAAATCTGTCAAGCATGTTCGAGTTGAAGAATCGACACGGACCGTGTTGCATTCGACACGGCCGTGTTGTGTTCGTGCTGAAAAAAGTGAAGTTTTGCTCAGAGAATTGACACGGACCGTGTTGGCATTCGACACGGCCGTGTTGATTCAAACTCAGCCGTGTCCAACCCAAGTCTAAAGTGCAGATTTTTAACAGAGAATTAACAGGACCGTGTTGCATTCGACACGGCCGTGTTGCATTACGGGAAAACTGCCTATTTTGCATCTGGACTTCCGTTTTCAGAAAAGGAAAAAACCGAGCCGCCAAGCCAATAAAGAGAGGACATCTTAGACTTCAAAAATCATCGAGAGATCACAATAGAAGCTAGAGAACTCGAGAGAGAATCAAGACGGAGTTTCCCGGGAGCAGAGATTGAAGAATCGTCGTCGAGAGATCGCTGCGAGTCTTCTTTATCTGTTTCTATGTTTCTTCTTATTGATTTGAACTCGTTTGTTGTTATGGGGAGTGAGTAGTCTTTCACTGTAGCTAGGGATTTAACCTTGTAGGGATTTGTTTGGTTTTTTATTTTCCGAGACTACGTTATCGATACTCGGCGGTTTAATTGAATTGAGTTTATTGCTTTTGATCTTCTTGGCCAGTTGATTGATTGATTTTAGATTCTGATTTGCAACGAGAGTTGAGATTAGATTCGGAACGAATTCATTGAATGAATTGATTAAGACTATTGAAAGATAGGTTAATCGGTTTAGGAACTGTGATAGTGATCGTTAATGCATTTGATATTTTAATCTATTAGGTTGAGAGATCGATAGGTTAGATTATTGGATAGTGGATTTAGGACTTGAGAGAGCCAAATCTGATTTTAGAACTTGAGATCCCCGTTTAGAGTTCGATATTCGTAGATTCTCCATCCTTAGAAACAATCCCTGTGCGTTAAGGTTATCCCAAAGCTACGGTGGTTTAGTTATCTGAATTTGCTTAGTTCGTTTATTGATTTATTTTTGTTATTCACATATTTCATTTGTTATTTCCTGATCTAATTCTTGGTCGTGATGGGATTCCTGGGATCTCTAGAGCGAATCTAATTCCTAAGAGATCGATTCTGGGGTTTGCGCAGCGGAAGTAAAACAAAAATTTATAGAACCCTAGAACCATTTTGCTATTGAATCGTAGAAACGTTGAAACGCTTACCTCAATCGATCCGGGGCCTGTCTCAATTGAAGAATCCGTTTGATCACGAAAGGGAGGAAGATTACCTCGCCCTCTACACGTATCCACACTTCGGGATAGATTCCAACGCTTGGAACTTGTCTGCTAGGACTCGAATCCGCTATTCGATTTGTGCTTCGAGAAAAATGGACTTTGATCACACTCTCAATCTCTTGGATCTCTCCAAAAGTCTGCTAAAAGTGTTCTGAAGTCGGCTCTTTTTCTCTATCTCATTAGGGTTTTTTAATCTCCCTTTTATAAAGTGATTTAACCCTAATTTCGGTTTAATTTCGAAAAACTGAAGCCTGGAACGGATGGTCCAGAAATGCACGTGGACCGTCCGTTCCACCAGTAGAACGGACGGTCTGCTCACGTGGACTGTCCTTCCAGACTTTCTGGAACGGACAGTGCGTTCTGGACCGTCAGGTCTGGCACGGCGGACCGTCCGTTCCGGACTTCTGGTCCGTCCGTTCCAGACCCTTCCGTCTCGGTTTCTCCGTCGTTTTCTCGCACGTTTCGTCCTTCCCTGCGTGTGTGACCCTGTAGGCTCATTCGATATAGCAGTATAGTCCAAAATCTCTATTCCGGATATACAAGTCATAGGCGGTCTCTAGCAAGACACTATGACTACCTATCTCGAATAGAGTTTGTTCGTGATCTTACGAACGCCAGAGATGATTCCGGTTGATGATCCTTTTGTATCATGATATCATATGTCGAACATAAGGCATGGACAAGCCACCTTATCTGATTCGACTGCTTTCTCGTTCACTGAGTTCGACTGTCTAAAATAGACGACGTTCGTCTATAGTGCGGCCACACATTTCTACAGTCTAGCTCACATGTGACACCCGTGACCCGTGTACAGTATACGAGCTGTGCCACATGGACAATAGTAATAAAATAATAATAATGTGGAAGCAAAAATACGAATCCAAAAAAACATTTAAAATAAACCAGAGTAAGCAGCGGAAAATACAACGGGCGATCAGTATCGCAAAATAACACATGTCCGAATAGTTATAATTTAACCGTACAAAATGCGGGAAATACAAGTCTCGTCACCCAAAATATAAATCCCGTACATGATGCTGCCTCTCTCAGGTCGTCGTCTGCCGGATGCGCTAGGCGTAATCCTCGTGATCTGAAAAATGTAAACCACGAGGGCTAAGCACAACTGCTTAGTGAGTAGCCCGGGTTGAACCCGGAAATCCCGTTCCCAACGAGAACGGTACAGTCGACATTTCCATGAAAACACATGCAATAAGTAACACACAGTAGCACATCAATAGCAAACACAAACATGCCCGTATGGAATCCACCATAAGGCTTAGCCATATACCCTGGTCAAATCCATGACCAGGAGCGAATCCACGCTCGTCACCCGCGTGACGTTGGCCATCGCATCACATGCGATCGTGCGCGTCTCCTGCGCCCGTCACTCTCGTGACTACCGATGTCGAGTCCACGACACAACGGAAATACAATCATATCCCTGTGGAGTCCACCACAGGGTCCAGCCATATACCCTAGTCAAATCCATGACTAGGGGCGAGTCCACGCCCGTCAAATCCATGACGTTGGCCGTCGTGTCGCACACGACTAAAACGCGTCTCAGACGCCCGTCAAGTCCATGACGGTGATGGTTGAGTCCACAACCATCCACAAACACAATCACGCTTAACTCGTACGCACGAGCAAGCTACACACATGGCACACAACGCGCAACATCCCCATAGTACAACCATACGCATCACGGTATCTGGTCCCTACCGAGCTACCGTTTAA
>NW_010967349.1:57161-58870 GCF_000463585.1 Tarenaya hassleriana
GTCCGCTCCGTCTCTTGGTCAGTCGGTCTGAGAGAAGAAAACCAAGTCTGGTCCGGCGGACCAGTATTGGTCAGCCCCAGACCAGACTGCTTCTCCCCACTCGGTCCGTCTCTTCTGGTCAGGCGGTGCATGTCTCCTCGGAATACGTCTGGTCCGGCGGACCAGAAGTGGTCAGCCCCGGACCAGACGTGTATTTCTCTCGGTCCGTCCCCCCTCTTCTGGTCAATCGGTGCGCAGAACCCCGGAACACGTCTGGTCCGCCGGACCAGGACTGGTCTTGGCGGACCAGGCCGTGTTTTTCTCTTGGTCCAACTCCCTTCCCTTGGTCCGGCTGGCTTCATGCGTAATGTTCCAGTCTCGGTCCGGAGCTGACCGCGCGTGGTCCGGCGGACCGGGACTGGAACTTTCTTCTCCCTCGCGATTTCTCCGATTCTGTTTCGACTTTTCTCTCCCGAATCGATTCGGGGTTGCTTCCAAATGCTACTAAAACACAGTTTGACATCCCTAAACATGTTCTAAACCTCAAACACGCAATGAAATCCCGATTTGGACCATCACACATTGAAAACAAGCTCTCACAAATCCAACTCAAGCCAGTCACCTTGTTCTTGAGTTTGTCCGAGCTTATGTGCGTTCCTCGTGGCTCCACACGACGTGAGAAGCTTCGGTACACGTCTGGGCACGTCCCTCTTGGTCTCCCCGAGCTCCCCTTGCACTGGTTCGTCCCCTCTCTCTCCCTTTCTCCCCTTTTCCTTCTTCATCTGTTTCTGTCCGAAAATGGCTAAATGCAAGGGTTGGGAGGTGTTTATGGTGCGAGATAGGGAGTTCGTGGGCCCAAGCCCAAGCCCATAGGCGAGCCTGTAACGTCCTCAAGGTGTGGGAGGCGGCTGGACGGCAAGCGGGCCCCGGAATCCGGCGAATTCCGCGTCGTCGACAGTTAAGTTGACAAGTTGTGGGAGGCGGCTGGACGGCAAGCGGGCCCCGGAATCCGGCGAATTCCGCGTCCCAAGGTGGCAAGTTGACAAGTTGCGGAATCTGTTATTCCCGGTCCGCCGGACCAATTCCTGGTCTGCCAGACCGGGGTCAGTTTATTTTTTTTTTCGAAAACTTCTCCCAGTCCGCCCGTCCAGTCCCCACTCCGGCTGAGCGGTTGGTCCGCCGCGGACCATTCCTGGTCCGATGGACCAACCCTGTATTTTATTTCTTTTTCTTTTCTTTTCCTTTTCTTCATTCTTTCTCGACCCTTTCCGCACGTGACGATCCTCGTGCCTCTCCCCGATATTGTATCATCACTTTTGGTGATATGGACCAACCCTGTATTTTATTTCTTTTTCTTTTCTTTTCCTTTTCTTCATTCTTTCTCGACCCTTTCCGCACGTGACGATCCTCGTGCCTCTCCCCGATATTGTATCATCACTTTTGGTGATTTCGTGATATCTCTATTTAATTATTCATTTTTAATAATTAAATATTCCAATCGGGTTTCGGGGTATTACATCACACGAGGCGCCCAGCGATATCTCTCTCTTTCACGAGAGGTACAAATCTCGTCTTGACTATCTACAATCCAGCACATGATTCGTTTCGTACCTGATACACGCCTTTATAGTCCTCCTGTTACGCAGGACGTTTGACGTATTCAAAGCACGAAACTCCTCATGTTGGATTCCGTAGATATCTCAGGTCTTAGGATCCAATCATAGAACCGC
>NW_010967349.1:59138-60507 GCF_000463585.1 Tarenaya hassleriana
AGGCTTTGTCAATGGATCGGCAATGTTGTCATCTGTCGACACTCTGCAAATGTGTACGTCTCCTCTGTCTATGATCTCCCTGATGAGGTGAAATCGTCTGAGTATGTGTTTGGATCGTTGATGGGATCTGGGTTCTTTCGCTTGTGCGATTGCTCCATTGTTGTCACAATACAGAGCAATGGGGCTATCAGCACTCGGAATGACACCCAAGTCACCAGCAAACTTTCTGATCCAAACAGCTTCTTTTGCTGCGTCCGACGCTGCAATATACTGAGCTTCTGTAGTAGAATCTGCAACGGTCGCTTGCTTGGAATTCTTCCAGCTAACAGCGCCTCCGTTCAAGCAGAAAACATAGCCAGACTGCGATCTGTAGTCATCCGGGTCTGACTGGAAACTAGCATCGGTGTAACGTCTTACAGGAGCTCGTCTTCCGACCCACCGTATACCAGGAATACATCCTTAGTTCTTTTCAAGTACTTCAGGAAGTTCTTGACGACAATCCAATGCGACTCACCTGGATCTGACTGGTATCTACTCGTAATGCTCAATGCGTAGGATACATCCGGTCGAGTACAAAGCATGGCATACATGATGGATCCAATTGCCGAAGCATATGGAATCCGATCCATGCGTTCTCGCTCATCAGGTGTCGTAGGACACTGACTCTTGCAGAGAACTGTGCCACTGCTCATCGGTAAGGTTCCTTTCTTGGAATCTTGCATCTTGAACCGTTTCAAGACCTTATCGATGTATGTACTCTGACACAATCCTAGAAGACGCCTCGATCTATCCCTATAGATCTTAATGCCTAAAATATAGGCTGCTTCTCCTAGGTCCTTCATAGAAAACTGCATTCCTAGCCAAGACTTAACGTCTTGCAGGGTAGGAACGTCATTCCCTATAAGGAGAATGTCATCCACGTACAGCACTAGAAAAAATATTGTGCTCCCATTAACCTTCTTGTAAACACATGGCTCGTCTTCGTTCTGTGAGAAACCAAACTTTTTGATTGTCTCATCAAATCGAAGGTTCCAACTCCTCGAAACCTGCTTCAGTCCATAAATGGACCTCTGAAGCTTGCACACCATCTTCGGGTTCCTTGGATCGACAAAACCTTCGGGTTGTGTCATGTACACATCCTCGGTCAAGTTCCCGTTAAGGAACGCGGTCTTGACATCCATTTGCCATATCACATAGTCATAATATGCGGCTATGGCAAGTAGGATCCTGATGGACTTCAGCATAACTACGGGCGAAAAGGTCTCATCATAGTCGATACCATGAATTTGACGGAATCCTTTCGCCACAAGTCGTGCCTTATACGTGTGCACGTTGCCATCCATGTCGGTCTTCTTCTTGAAGATCCACT
>NW_010967350.1:0-645 GCF_000463585.1 Tarenaya hassleriana
ACAAGAGAAAAGAGTACAAACTCTAGTGCTTATCCATATGAATTCGATTCTCGGGTTTCTTAGAGGTGATGGAAATGGCTCTATCTCGAATGTGTTTGGATCTTCTTTATCGTGGTTCATTCCATCCTCTTTGGGTCTTGTCAATACAATATGTATGTCTTCTTTCTCCCGTTCCTCTTCTTTGATGCTAACTGTATGAGTTGCATGGATAGGAAAAGGTAAAGTCTCCTCGAGTGGATGATGCGCTTGGGACATTATGTCCTCTTTGCGACTCTCCACCGAGTTCTCTTGCTTGTGTCTTCCTTCCACTTTGTTTTCGGTCTCTTTTTCCTTTTTGATCAGCTTTCTTGCGTTTTCTTCCTTCCTTTGTTCCATCATTTGAACAAACTCATTAGAGGTAAAAAGAGATTCAATGAGAGAATACGTTACCCGTATATTGTATTCTTTGATCGTTGATAATAAGGTGTCCTTGATGTCCAATGGGAGATGGTCAAAGATGTTGTCATCCACATCCCATTCCCCTTCATTTTGCTCTTCAAAATATGGACCGTCATCCACACACATGGCTTGAACTTCTTCTATGGAGAGGTTATTCCATGCGTCAACCTCTTCCTTAGTGCACCAAAATTGTTCTACAACACCGTT
>NW_010967351.1:0-645 GCF_000463585.1 Tarenaya hassleriana
GATAGTTAGCTGATGCAGAATTCCTTCTTTTTCACAAAATTCCTTGAATTCGCGTGACTGAGTTTCCATTGGCCCACATAAATCAGTATGGACCAATTCGAGCACCTTCGTCGCACGCATTGCTTGATCTTTTGGAAATGGCAGCTTTGCTTGCTTGCCGTAAACACAACCCTCGCATAATCCAATATCAGCTATGTCTGGTAAACCAACAACCATTTTCTTTTGATTCAGCAACTTCAATCCATTTATGCTTAGATGACCATACCTCAGATGCCATAACTGATTTGAACTAATATCCTTTGCTGCAAGTGCTTTTTCTTTCACCTTTTCAATCTCCAGCGGAAATAGATTATTTGCAGTCTTGTTAACTATTGCCATAATCTGATTTGTAGCAGCATCTGTCACTTCACACTTTTCACCTTCGAAACTGATGTTGTATCCACTTTCCATCATTTGTCCAATGCTTAATAAATTATTCGACAATTGAGGAATATAATAGACATCATGCAGATACCTTGTATTTTGATCATTGGTTTGCACCAGCACTTTCCCTTTTCCTTCAACATGAATATCCTTGTCATCTCCAAGCTTCACGATCTTCTTGTATGTCTCATCTATTTCAGCAAATAGATGTTTGAATCCTGA
>NW_010967352.1:0-644 GCF_000463585.1 Tarenaya hassleriana
ATTCATCAGTATCTTCGGAGAAAGGATCGTTCTTTTTGTATGGTCAAGAAAGCTATAGTTACCCGCCTCAACAAATCTGCAGTTCTGACTTCGCTTATCCTCAACCGCGGTGCTATTCGCAGACGCCGCCAGATACGCCCATCCACGGAGGTTCTCGGAAGGAACCCACCTTAGCGGATGAGTTTACTTGTATAGAACAGGTGAAATAAGTGGAAAGATTCCTCTTGTAAGAGTCTGTTACTCCAAAGCTTGGAGATTTCTTGCTTAATGAGCTCTTGCGTTACAGGTGGTAGAGGCTCTTGCACTGGCGGGCCTAGAATCTTGTAAGCTAATCGTCGGTATCGACTTCACCAGGAGTAATCAATGGACAGGTTGGTTAGGCTCCTTTTTCTGAGAAAGTTCCAAATTTTGACGGAAACATCGGTCTCCTCAGGAAAGCTTACACCTTTCCGATACCAGTAGCGCTGCCATGGCGGGGGTAGTTGGTGAGACTTACTGTTCACGTTTCATTGCATTTTATACAACTTTCTAACCATGAAATCGAACGTAGGAGCTGAATCCTTTGGGGGAAGAAGCCTACATGCCATTGGTTATCAGCCAAACCCGTATGAGCAAGTGATAACCACCATAGGAAAAACCTTGGG
>NW_010967353.1:0-644 GCF_000463585.1 Tarenaya hassleriana
TTAGTACTTTTTGTGCAATTTGGACCCCAAAATATTAATTTATCAATTAAGCCCACATTGATTTCGACGTCTGAGAGAGATTGTGAAAGTTTCGCTATTTTGTCTCTTCCTACTTCACATAATTTACATATATCGAAATTAAATTTCTTTTTTCTGAACATAAAATTTCGGATATTTTCGTTTCTGTATTATATTTTTAATTGTTTATGTTTTAAAATATATCACTTGATTAGAAATCATAATATCATCCCCAAAGTAAATATATCAAACTTTTATATTGTTGCATAATTATTTTTTCAATGTTTACACCGTAATTGTATCCTATTAAATTATTAATGGATATTTATAATGGTAATAAATCGAATTAGTACCCTATAAGAGATATTAAAATAAAAGGATGTTGGAAAAATTTTACTATTCTATGCAATAAATATATTGGAAATTAAAATAAAAGGTCTCATTTGTTAATTAATGTCCCAAATATTGCTCAATTAAGAAACTTAAATAATAAAATTATTAAATTTGAGAGTAAAAATGGCCAACTTGTTCCAACTCCGTCAAATGGCGTGGCGACCGAGCTTTGACTAACTTCAGCATATGAAGTTACCTTTATGCCCTTAATCGGGCATGGGACTTTCGGCCCC
>NW_010967354.1:0-644 GCF_000463585.1 Tarenaya hassleriana
AAACGTAATGGAAAACTATGCATTCTCAAATGAGATGGTTTGTTTTCTATTGGGAATAACGGCTAAACAGACCCTCGAATGGGAACACTATCTGTGACATGTCCCGAAACATAATGAAAAATCTGTATTATCAAATGAGTTGCAAGTACATGGTCGATTTTATTGAAATAATGGTTAAATAGACCCTGGAATGGGAACGCTATCTGTTGCATGTCCCGATACATAAAGTGAAACATGTAATCTCAATTGAGATTCAAATACAAGGTTTGTTCTATCGGGAATGATATGTTGGCTGAACAGACCTTGGAATGGGAACGTTATCTAATAAATGTCCCGAAACATAATGCAAAAGTATGCATTCTCAAATGAGATGGTCTGTTTTTTATTGGGAATAACGGCTAAACAGACCATCGAATGGAATGCTATCTGTGACTGTTCCGAAACACAATGAAAAATCAGTACTATCAAATGAATTGCAAGTACAGGGTCTATTCTATTGAAATAATGGCTAAATAGACCTTGGAATGGGAACGCTATCTGTTACTTGTCCCGAAACATAATGAAAAATCTATAATCTCAAATGAGATGCAAATACAGGGTCTGTTCTAACGGGAATGATATGATGTCTAAACAGGCCTTGCAAT
>NW_010967355.1:0-644 GCF_000463585.1 Tarenaya hassleriana
CGTCCATCGTCTGAACCTGCATCCTATAGAGCCCAGAAGAAGCTGTAGAACAGCCTGCCATGGAGAGTGCAAAGAAACCGGGATTAGTCTACCCAAGCTACCAAGGATGACCTCCTTAGAGTAAGGGCATTTGAAGAAAATGTGGTCCCTGTTTTCCTCTGAATCCTGACAAAGTAGACAGCTAGAGTTGACAGTTAATCCCCATGATCTCAGTCTGTCTCTGGTAGGACATCGGTTTAAGTTTATGATCCAGCAGTTGAATGCAAACTTGGGTATATGTTGCTTGTGCCATATCAGTTTCGAGCATGGATCAAGCTGCAAATTTTCATTGACACATTTCCAAACCTTCTTTGAAGAGTAATCGGAGGATACCTTGCCTAAGGTTTGCCAAACAACCTCATCAGGGTTATGAGTGAGACTGATCGGTGCCAAGTGGAGTGCTAGCTTGAGGGCCGAATCTGATCTCGGGGTGGCGATTTGCCAAGCACCACCCGAGAAAGCTTCAGAGACCCAGGCTTGGAGGGGGATGCCTATCTGAGACGGTCCGCCCCTACCAAAGAATCTGATCAACGGTCCAAGAGGTGTCCATGGGTCGAACCAGAATTTAGTTGTCCTCCCATCACCCAATCGGACACTGAAAAAAT
>NW_010967356.1:0-644 GCF_000463585.1 Tarenaya hassleriana
AAATATTATTATGATCAACTTGACAAGAACACAAGTCAAAACAAAATTGACAATGTGAAAAGTATTATGTTTTCTCTTTTCGAAGAATACAAGACCAACTTCGAAATTCAAATTTCGAAAAGTTCTTCGCAATCTAAAGAGAGATACAAAGGAACATGGACAAAGTTCAACTTATCAAGATGCAAGATGCAAGTTATTGTTTCTTTTTGTATTTGTTATTCTCATTTCATTATTAATTTATTTATATTACGTTGTTTTTGCTCTTTTGATGTATTAGGATGATTTGTTTGATTACGATTACGACATATCTTCTTTTGATGATGGAACAGAGTTAGGTTTAGAAAAATATTTGTTTGATATGAAGATGAACTCGAAGCGGAACAAGAATTTGGATGTCTTGCAGTTTTGGAGGAGAGAAGCCGATAGATATGGTAATGACTTAGTGGTTTTGACATCTGATGTTTTGAACATTCATATCACTACAGTTGTTTCAGAGTCATCCTTTAGTGTGGGTTTCCGTGTACTAAACAAATATAGAAGTTGTCTTTTGCCATTAAATGTCCAAACATTACTTTGTGCACGTTCATGGTTATTCAGTTACATGGAAGATGATAATGTATTTGGTTTCTTATATATTTATTAAT
>NW_010967357.1:0-643 GCF_000463585.1 Tarenaya hassleriana
CTCTCTCTCTCTCTCTCTCTCTCTCTCTCTGTGGCAAGGAGGAAGACAAGGATGCGTTATTTTAGAATTTTAGGGTTTTTAATCGGTTTAATCATTTCAAACCCAGTTGTTCAATTTTGGTTATAATTTTAAACATTAAATCCATCACATGTGACATGGACAATTGTTATGATTTTTTATTGTCAAATTATATTTTTTTTAGATTCTGTTAAATAATTCAATTGATTGTAATTAATTAAAAAATAAATAAAAAAGTTTAGATATTTATATAGGATTTTTAAAAACTTCATGTATTTATTTACAAATTTTATTCCAGATATTTATTTGGTATTTTTGTAAAAGTTTAGATATTTCTATATTATTTTTCTTAAAAAATATCAGAAATATTAAAGGGTCGACAAAAAGTCCATTTTTAAGTGATTTTGAGTATTGTTACGATATTTTGTAGAAAATGATTCGTAAAATTTTTTTGTTTGTTTCCACCAAAAACGAGTTTCTCATGGACTTATCTTATAGATCATTAAAAAAAGTATTTAATTTTTTTTCTAAATTTAAATAAAAAATGTTAAATACCTCCATAATAACTTAATTTTACCCTTAAAACTTTATAATAAATTTACTATTACCCCTAATTACAATTTTT
>NW_010967358.1:0-643 GCF_000463585.1 Tarenaya hassleriana
ACAGGAGATTGGGTTCCTGGGACATGTGGTATCAGCCCAGGGTATTCAGGTCGATCCAGCCCAGATCGAGGCCGTCATGGAGTGGCAATCTCCAACTTCTGCGACGGAAGTCAGGAGTTTTCTGGGATTAGCCGGCTATTACTGACGATTCGTCGAGGGATTTGCCAAGATCGCTCGACCCTTGACGAAGCTGACAGGGAAGGACGTTAGGTTCGAGTGGACGACATAATGCGAGGAGAGCTTCGGAGAGTTGAAGCGGAGATTAACATCAGCGTCGATCCTGACATTACCTCGGTCGGGAATGCTATACGAGGTGTACACTGACGTGTCCAAGCACGGACTCGGTCGGTGTTGATACAGGAGGGTCACGTGATCTCTTACACGTCGAGACATCTGAAGAAACACGAGGGGAACTACCCGACACATGATATAGAGTTAGCAGCGGTAGTTCACGCGCTGAAGATCTGGAGATGTATCTGTACGGGGAGAAGGTTAAGCTCAACATGGATTACAAGAGCTTGACTTATGTGATATCTCAGAAGGATCTGAATCTGAGACAGTGGAGATGGTTGGAGATGATTGCAGATTACGATATAGAGATAGCCTACCATCCGGGGAAGGTCAACATAGTGGCCGACGCTCT
>NW_010967359.1:0-11599 GCF_000463585.1 Tarenaya hassleriana
TTCCGATCCACGATCTATAGTGGCTCGTCCCGGAAATGTGTAGCACTGGTGAACTTCAATTCCTATGGTTGTATCACGTGGGAGGGATCTGCCACGTACTTCCGCAGCATTGATACGTGCAATACGTCGTGAACGTTTCCCAACTCTGATGGTAGTCCAAGACGGTATGCTACGGCTCCCACCTTCGTGATCACCGAGTAAGGCCCAGTGTATCTCGACTTCAGTTTCTGTCTTGTCCAAACCTCGCATGTCCTCGCACCGCTAAACTCGGAGGAAGGTTTGGTCTTCTACTTCCAAATAAAGTCCCGCCTCCTCTGATCCGCATAAGATTTCTACTGATCTTGCACGGTCTTCACGTAGGCGCGAATCTTTCGAATCACCTCCGTCGTCTCTTCGACGATCTCAGATCCAGAAGCTCTGCGTTCTCCAATCTCGGTCCAGCATAGCGGTGTCTTGCACGACCTTCTATATAATACCTCGTGTATTGATCCCACGGAACTCCCCACTCTAGTTCATATTCTCGGAGCATGTCCTCCAGAATCTTAATGGTTCGCTCCGATTGACCAACTGTTTGGGTCGGGGGTCATACACTGTACTCATCTTTAACTTCGTACCAACGCTCCCTGTATTGTCTTCCATAGGCGAGCTGCAGATCGAGCATCTCTATCGGATATGATCTCGTTCGGAACTCCATGTAGTCGTACGATCTCATCGATGTACACGTGTGCCAACCGCTTGATAACACATATTTTGTGTGATGTTTTGATGTAGGATGTCTAGCGTATTTCATTCGGTTTTACAAATTTGTAGACATTCTAGGGCACATTTGGTTTCGATATTGGTTGGTTGTGTTCTTTGGTGTTTAAACAGGAATTCACACTAAAGAGAGCAAAAGAAGTGGAAGACATGGATTACAGAACATCACAGACGAACCGAGAACATTTGGAGTTGTTTCGGAGAAAACGTGAAGTTCAGAAAAGTCAGATCTTGCAAGTCTGATACCTTTCGGTTTACAAGTCCAAATCATGCATCTATAATTGGAAATCTCTCTTCGATATCTACACATAGACGCCAAGATCACTCAAATCCGATGTCAGAGCAGTAAGTTATGAGCACATTCGTGAAACCCATCAAAATTGCGATATGACACGATCGTGTCACTTGCTGCAGACATGATCGGGTCACTTAAAATCCGGAAATCTTCCAAGTTTGCCCAAAAGAAAGAGAAAATAACTAGGGTTAGCCTCTAAGGTCGAATTCATTCAAATTTTACACAGAAAACATACCCTAGAGCACAAAAAAGGGGAAGACTATCAAGAGGCAAGAGATCAGAGTAAAATACGGAGATTACGAAGTTGGAAAATCGACTAAGCATTCTTCCCTAGTCTATTTTATGATGTTTTGTATTATTGATATGAACCATGACATCTCGATGTTTAGCGAGTAGTTCGTTTGCTGTAGGTTAGGGATTTACTATGTAGGGATCTTTGGTTTTTAATTCCAGACTCTATGAATTTATTTATTCTATTCGATTTATTGAATTGACATTAATGCGTTCGATCTTGTTAACTGCTTGATTGAATGAACTTAGGGTTTTAATTCACATAGAGATATGGGATTCTAACCAGGAAATAATTCAATAAATAAAACATGTATTGCATCGAGAAATAGATATTTGCCTAGGGATTATGATAGCGTTCGTTCATGCATCCAGGGTTTTAGACTATTGAATCGAGAGATTAGTAGGATAAAGCCCGGTATTGAGGTTAGACTCTAGAGAGTTAATCTCTACTTTAGAGCTTGAATTCCCTGAATTGGATAGATAAACCACTGAGTTTGCATCTTTTGAAAAATCCATGCATGTAAAGCAATCACGAAGCCTGCAGTGTTCATCATTCATAGTTTACAACCGTTTTTATTATTTTCTTTACTTCGCTCTCCCACTCATATTATCTCTGGATTTAGACTTAGATTTGAATTTGATTCAATTGTTTACTTGTCCCTGTGTTCAACCCTAGCTACTACAACCGATCCGTACACTTGCGGTATTTGCTGAGTCTAAGTTAATTATCACTTGATTCATATTTTTGCATCTGGATTGACGACATCAAGTTTTTGGCGCTGTTGTCGGGGACAATTTAGGGAAATGATTAGATCCTATCTAGTCAGGATCTTTTTCTTTTTTTTTTCTTAAGTAATTTCTCACGTTTTTTTTCATTTGTTGTTGTCTGTCGTCTGGTGCGCAGGTTTTTCTGGTGCATGACCAGGAGTGCTGGAACATCAGACCAAGTACCTCTTGATCGTGGGCTTGAAAGGACCATTTGATACACGCCTTGACTCGGAGAGGATGGAACAAGGCCGAATCGCAGTCTCACGCGCAGAAGGCTCTCGACTTTCGATCGGGTATGGTGTTCGAAGGGGAAGGGTGGTCCTTGGAATCAGTCACGGATCAAACGATGCTCGACGTAATTCCGAAAAGGAAGATGGATAGAACGAAGGGGAAGAATAGATAGTGGACCACAGACACACCAAGGCTTGAGTTCGGACACACCAAACTTATGATCTCAGACACACCGATGATTGGCATAAATTTCGGACAAACCGAAGAAGAGACATTCTACAAATCTGATTACAAATGATGCACTACAAGGCCTTTATATAGGCTAGAATTCTCAACTACAATATTAAATGACAAGAACATGCAAGAGGGGTAGGAGTCCAATGCATTAAATGAGGTGGTTGGGAAGCTAGTTTTTGGAGTTGTTGATGTTGCATTAAATGAGGTGGTTGAGAAGCTAGTTGTTGGAGTTGTCTTGATGATGAAGAAGCTTCCTTTGGATAATTGTCTTGCACTCCAAGCAACTTCCTTTTACTTGGTGGCTTCGATCCGAGGTGGAACTCTGTTTGGCCTTGTCTTTGCTCCATGTATGCTTCCGTCAAGATCTTCTTTTCGAGATATTGTTGGATTCGATATCCTCATCATTCCCTCTCTCTTCAGAAGTTTTGTCCTCATCATTCCCTCTATCTTCTCCGTGTTTTGCCCTCAAAACTTGATTACAAAAGAAACCGAAATAAAGGATAGATCTCACCGGGGTTAGACGTCCGTTGGCTCGAGCAAGCTCTGATACCAAAATGATGTACGCACGGAGGAGGATGAAAGCAAGTTTGATCGCAATCACCGGCTCGCGTATAGCGGCACTCGAACTCACGAATAAACGGGGATAATCGAAGGGGATTTACGGAAAACTCTCTCAATCACCGGCTCACTCAAGTGGCACTCGAATTCAAGAGAGAATCAGATGATGGATGGCGGAAACGAAGGGGAAGATGGCGAGTATGGATTCGGACAAACCGAAGGGTGAGCCGAACACATCGAGCTCGGGAATTTCGGACAAACCGAAAGAGATTGTCGGACCAACCAACAAAGATAGGGAGAGAGTCTTGGCTCAATCTCAATTCGAAAATACTTTAATCAAAAGGATGAAATCTGATTACAAAAGAGTTCTAGGTGGTTTATATAGGAAAACAACAATAAATGCAAGTCTTCATGCAAGGGAAGGAGCCTAATTGTCATTTAATAAGGTAGTTAGGAAGAAAAGAGCTGTTGGAATTTAATGGACTAATGGGCCGGGCCTTGATTTGTTCTTGGGATGAAATGGACAGCTCATGGGCTGGCTTGAAGTCATCTTTGAATCCAATAGCTTTCGGCCATGATGGAGGAGACGTTCCGGGTGAAGTCTTGGCCGAAAAGGGAGGTGTTCGCGTCGTGATCCCGGACTCCGTGAAGAACTTGAGTGACGGCCTTTGTAAACGTGATAAGGAGGGCTCGAGCTCTAACACGAGTGAGAGGAGGCTCGGTTCTATGGCTTGCTCAGGGAGCCTTCGCGTTGTGCACGTCAAATCCCGTTCCCGCGGCTTCGAATGATCTAGTGACGTTATGATCATCTGACAAGAGTCTTGACGCCCGATGGGTCAAGTCTTGAACATCTTCTAGAGCTCCTTCTGTTAAGCTCCCGTCCCCGTCCAAGTTTCTAGCTCCGATGTCCTCATCATCATTAGATACATCCAATGTCAATGAAGACAAATGGAGAACGACCGAGATTTTGCTCTTCCCGATGGTGCCGAGGGCAATGCTGACTCAACCTTTGCCCAGTACAAGACGCCTAAGCACACTGAGCTTTCGGCTGGTATTCAACTATCGGCCATCGACATGTCTAGTTTCGAGCTAAACCCGTCTACTATTCAGATGTTGGGCAACAATGCTTTCCGGGGTAGGCCGAAAGAAGACCCGAATGCACATCTAACTCGCTTTAAGATGATGTGTCGTTCTATCAAGAGAGATAACAGGGTGACAGAGGATACACTCCACTTGATTGCTTTTTCCTGGACTCTCTTGGATGTTGCTCTGGAATGGTGTTATTATCTGACACCTGATTCCATCCGCACCTGGGAACAACTAGAAGTGCAGTTTATGTCAAAAAACAATTCCAGCTCATCGCACTCAAACATCTCTTTCTGGCATTCATTCATTCAAGCAAGATCATAGGGAAAGCCTTTATAACGCTTGAAAGAGGTAAAAGGATATCAGAAGTCTTGTCCTCATCACGGTGTTGACAAGAACTACCTGATCAACACCTTCTTTCGAGGACTCAGAATGGATACCAAGACTTTGATCTGAGTTTCTTGTGGTGGAAGCATTCAGAACAAGTCATTTGCCGAGCTAGAAGAACATATTGAGATGATGGCCCTAGAAGGAGACGCTTCGAGTGAGTACTCTAGAGATATGCCAAGGGAATGCAACGATCAGACCATGCAGATGGTTCTAGAACAATTAGCTGTCCTCAAAGCTAAGCTTGAAGATTCCAATCAACCCTCTAGGACCAAGCATTCGACGCCAACACAAGAGGAGTTCGGTATGTACGCATTGGATGAGAGAGTCGAAGGTGTGAACTATGTGGCCAATAACCCCTACTCGAGCATGTACAATCCGGGTGGAAGAATCATCCCAATCTCTCCTACAAGTTAAACAAAGTGGAGAATCCCGTACCGAACAACTTCAAAGCATCCAACATCTCGTACCAGAGGTTTCCTCCTAGTTTTTCTTTTCAATTCAGGGGTTCTAATCAGACATCCAACTACAGAGCTCCAGGGCAAACTTATATCAATGCCATACCTCTAGGTAATCCTGAATCCAACCCTAATACGCACGCTTTGCTTATACAGTTTATACAGAATCAGGAGAAGGCGAACTAGAAATTCCGAACTCAGTTCGCGAACATGGAAGCTCACTTCAAGCTCATAGACAATCAGATTGTTCAACTAGCTATTGAGTTTCGCTACGGGTTCCTAGCATGCGATCATATCGATCTAGGGTTTGGTTTACTAGGTTTCATGCAGCGGAAAAAAGATCTAAACCTAGTCAAACGTCACACGCAACCAAACCTGCAAAACCCGAACAGATCGTGTATATCACCGTGGAAATCGAATACTTACCTCTTTCCTGAAGAAACGGAAGTAGGAGTCGATCCGGGACCTGTTTAATCACCTAGGACTGAAGTTACAGTCCCTCTACACGTATCCACATCGACGGGAAGGATTCCAAACGCTTTTGGAACCGATCTGCTAGGATCTGTGAAGTATATCAAGTGGGATCTAATCCCGGGAGCTAGAACTATTAAAGAAACGATTTCTTCTGAGTTTTTACTCTGTCTTAGGGTTCTGAAAGTGAGTTCTTCTCTTAGGACGGCATCCACCACCTCCTTATAAGTTAGAAACCCTAATCCTTGTGAAAAGAGACTTTTTCCGAGTATTGACTCGGTCCGAGTCAGAACTCTGACTCAGTCGAGTCAGAACGAATCAGCCCAAGCCCATTGTCAACTCTTGACTCGGCCCATTGAGTATTGACTCTGTCCGAGTCAAAACTTTGACTCAGTCCGAGTCAAAACATCAGCCAAGCCCAAAATACTTTCTGGGCTTCGACTCGCATGGAACTGACTCGGTCCAAGTCAAATACTGACTCAGTCTGAGTCAGAAGGCTGAATTCGTCCCGACACTCTGATTTGATCCGAAAAACCATTTGTTCGACCAAATCCAAGTCTGCCTTTTCGATACTTCACATATAAGTCCATCCCTAATGGTGTGTGACCCTGTAGGCCCATTCGCAGTGGCAGCAACCTCGAGAACCATTCCCGATCTACAAGTCATGGTTAGCCTCTCGCATGACGCCATGACTACCCATGTTGAATTGAGTTAGAGGTGATCTAACCGAGGCAGTAACAGCTCGAGTTCTGATCCTTTGTCTCACGATATCATATGTTGAACAAGGGCATGGTTTGAGCCACCCTTCAAGTTCAACTGCTTTCTTGTCGTAGCAAATCAACTAATAAAATAGATGCAACTTCATCTATAGCGTGGTCACGCGTTTTCATAGTCTAATTTCCACGAGAGGGCCCAGCGATATCTCTCCTATTAAGGAGGTGACAAGTCCCATATTGCATGTCTACTATCTCCATATGATTCGTGAACGTATCTGATCAACGCCGTTATAATCATCCGGTTAAAGATGACGTTTGACGCAGTCAAGATACGCCACTCCTCATATCAGATACTCTAGACATCTCAGGTCTAAGGATCCAAGAACGAACTGCTATATGAAGTTCAAGTCATGACTCTTTCCATGTGACAATCTCATGCGGGTTGATAACAGGTTGAGGATCTCGGTAACCCAGATTTTTGTTGCCCGTATCCTGGATTCTGCTGCGCATATCCCTGATTCTGCCCCTGAAAACGTGGATGAGTGAAGCTCAGGGAATTTTGAGGGATTCTAGGAACGCCATGTTGTTGTGCATTTAATGCTCCGCTCCTGTTCTTTTTATTGTTTTCTATGAACCGTGAGTAGATCCACGACTATGGGTTAGGGATTCGTATGTGTTTTGGGTATGTTTGAACCCTGGATTTCGGTTTTGATTTGTTTCGGTTCTATTGATTTGCGCTTTTATTGGATTGATGTTTGCTAACCCCTTGGTCAATTATCTTAGATTCTAAACTACATAGGGATATGAGTTGGTTTCGGATCAAAATCAATAGGATAGATCGTATTATTCACATAGAGATATGACTTAATCGATCTAGGGTTGATGATAGCATTCTTTATGAACCTAGGGTTAACTTGAATAGATCGAGAGATTGACGAGTTACTCTATAGGTAGGGAGTTAGTAGACCGAGAGGTGAATTCTCTATCATTGTTGCTTGATGATTCCCGAATACAAGTCATAATCGTTATTCTCGCATGCTTAGCATATACCCATACACGCGAATACGATCCCGACACCCGTAGTCACCGTTGCTTGATAGTTTACTCGTTTTTATTTGCTTTCTTATTTTATTTTCCATTGATTCCACATACGCATGCTTAGCATATACCCATACACGCGAATACGATCCCGACACCCGTAGTCACCGTTGCTTGATAGTTTACTCGTTTTTATTGCATTATTTCCTTATTCTCCATTCTTTCCACATATTTTCATCATCACTTCCACCACTTGCTTGCTTTGATTTGGCTTCGATTAGGATCTAGATTTAGCTACCGGTCCTTGCGTTCGACCCCGTGTTACGACGATCCGTATCCTTGCGGTGAGTTGTGAATCGGGTTATAAATTCTAGACTCGATACACACATACCACGGGTCAACCAGTCACTCATTCACAACGAGTACCCATGATTGTGATATGCATCCAATGCATCGATCACACCTCATGCTAGTCTTAATTCATCATTGTTCCCACAATGATAACTGACCGGGTGTTTAGAATCATTCTATAATGATTCAAGGATACCGAAATATAACAAACATGCTAATCATATAACGGGAATGTAATGCATTCATAAATCAATGAATCAATACAAAGTCAAAATGTCATATCACGGATCATCCTAGAGCATTACAACCAACAATATCAAACTATGCTCTATGATCTATCCTACAAGCATCTAATCCCCATACCCTTAACATGACTGTCATGTTTTGACGAAGGGAGAGGCTTCGTCAGCGGGTCAGCAATATTATCATCTGTCGACACTCTACTTATCTTCACGTCTCCTCTGTCGATGATTTCTCTGATCAAATGAAATCGCCTGAGTATGTGTTTGAATCTCTGGTGTGACCGGTGTTCCTTAGCTTGCGCAATCGCACCATTGTTGTCACAATACAACTCAATGGGATCTGCAATGCTAGTAACGACGCCCAGGTCTCCCACGAATTTCCTGATCCAAACAGCTTCCTTAGCTGCATCCGATGCTGCTATGTACTCGGCTTCTGTAGTCGAATCTACCACGGTTGGCTATTTGGAACTCTTCCAACTGATAGCACCACCGTTCAGGCAGAAAACATAACCTGACTGCGATCTGAAGTCATCTCTGTCGGTTTGGAAACTAGCATCGGTATAACCACTTATAGCGAGCTCGTCTTCCAATCCGCCATACACCAAGAACAAATCTTTAGTCCTTCTCAAGTACTTAAGGATGTTCTTGACCGCAATCCATTGAGCCTCACCTGGTGTAGACTGATATCTACTAGTCATACTCAATGCATATGATACATCCGGACAAGTACACAACATGGCGTACATGATGGATCCAATTGCCGAGGCATATGGAATCCTACTCATGCGCTCTTCCTCATCCTGTGTCTTTGGACACTGAGTCTTGCTAAGAGCTACGTCATGTCCCATTGGCAAGGCACCCCTCTTGGAGTCTTGCATCTTGAACCGATTCAAGACCTTGTCAATGTATGTACTCTGACTTAGACCAAGAAGCCTTCTCGATCTATCTCTATAGATCTTGATTCCTAGAATATAGGCGGCTTCTCCTAAGTCCTTCATCGAAAAGACTGATCCTAGCCAGGATTTTACTCCTTGCAAGGTAGGAATGTCATTTCCGATGAACAATATATCATCCACATAAAGTACAAAGAAGACCACTGCGCTCCCACTGACCTTCTTGTAAACACATGACTCATCTTCGTTTTGCAGGAAGCCAAACATTTTGACTGCCTCGTCAAATCGAAGATTCCAGCTCCTCGAAGCCTGCTTCAGTCCATAAATGGATCTCTGAAGCTTACACACCTTCCTCGGACTCTTAGGATCGACAAAACCCTCGGGCTGTGTCATGTACACATCCTCGAGCAAATTCCCGTTAAGGAATGCGGTCTTGACGTCCATATGCCATATCTCATAGTCATAATACGCAGCTATGGCCAGCAGAATCCGTATGGATTTAAGCATCACAACTGGTGAAAAGGTTTCATCATAGTCGATACCATGAAGCTGCCGAAACCCTTTCGCTACGAGTCGTGCCTTATAGGTATGCACGATGCCATCCATGTCGGTTTTCTTCTTGAAAACCCACTTACATCCAATGGTCTTAATACCGTAAATGGATCTTTGAAGCTTGCACACCATCCTCGGATTCTTAGGATCGACAAAACCCTCGGGTTGTGTCATGTACACATCCTCGAGCAGATTCCCATTAAGGAATGCGGTCTTGACGTCCATCTGCCATATCTCGTAGTCATAATACGCAACTATGGCCAGCATAATTCGTATGGATTTAAGCATCACAACTGGTGAAAAGGTTTCATCATAGTCTATACCATGAATCTGCCGAAACCCTTTCGCAACGAGTCGTGCCTTATAGGTATGCACGATGCCATCCATGTCGGTTTTCTTCTTGAAAACCCACTTACATCCAATGGTCTTAATACCATCGAATGAGTCGACCAAAGTCCATACTTTGTTGTCGTACATGGACTGCATCTCACACTTCATGGCCTGGTGCCATTTCTCGGAATCGGAACTCGCCACAGCCTCTGAATACGACGTAGGCTCGTCATGTTCTAACAACATGAGTTCGTCGTTTCCAATCACAAGAAATCCATATCTTGTAGGCTCTTGGCGAATTCTACCAGATCTCCAGGTTCACTAGGAGGTGCTGTCTCAACAACTTGTGACACAGGTTGAACTATTTCGACCGTTCACTCGGTTTTTCGACTATTTATGGTTCTCGAACTTCTTCGATATCTATTCTACTCCCACTAACTCTCTTGGAGACGAACTCTCTCTCTAAGAAAGATCCATTCCGAGCAACAAACACTTTGTTCTCAGATGGGTTGTAGAACCAGTACCCTTTAATTTCCTTAGGGTAACCCACAAATATGCATTTATCAGACTTGGCGGATAGCTTATCAGAAGCCAGACGTTTCATGTAAACGTCGCATCCCCAAATCTTCATAAATGCTAACTTGGGATGCTTCCCGGTCCATATCTCATATGGAGTCTTCTGAACCGACTTTGTTGGACAGTTGTTCAGTATAAGCTCTGCTGTTTCCAAGGCATAACCCCAAAAGGATTTAGGAAGATCGACCTGACTCATCATAGACCGTACTATATCTAATAGGGTCCGGTTCCTCCTCTCAGACACGCCATTCCACTGTGGCGTTCCAGTTGGAGTCAGCTGTGAGACGATCCCACAATCTGCCAGATAGTCAGTGAACTCTTGGCTCATATACTCGCCACCTCGATCAGATCGAAGCAACTTGATCATCTTGCCAAGTTGGTTTTGTACCTCGTTTCTGAAATTCTTGAACAATTCAATAGTTTCAGACTTATGTCTCATCAAGTAGACATAACCGTACCTACTGAAATCATCAGTAAACGTAACGAAATACAGATAACCTCCTCTAGCGGGCGAGCTCATAGGACCGCACACATCACTATGTATGAGTTCTAGCAACTCCGTAGCCCGTTCTCCTTTTCTAGTAAAAGGAGATTTTGTCATCTTGCCCATCAAACAGAAATCGCATGATTCGATTGATTCATAATCAAAAGAATCAAGAAGTCCATCAGAATGAAGCTTCACAATGCGTTTCTCGTTGATGTAGCCAAGTCGACAATGCAAGAGATAGGTCGGGTTTAAATCGTTCGGCTTAAACCGCTTGGTACTAACGTTATAGATCGACCTGTATCTAGATGGTTCATCTTCCAAAACATAAAGGCCATTAAATTGGTAACCCTTACCATAGAATAAATCGTCTCTATAAATGGACAGACATTTGTTCTCAATAACAAATCTGAAACCATCCGAGTCTAAACATGAAATCGATATAATGTCCCTGCTGATGGCAGGTACAAAATAACAATCATGCAACTCCAATACAAGGCCAGAAGGTAAAGTCAGATCATAAGTCCCGACGATCAATGCAGCAACTTTTGCTCCATTCCCGACGCGGAGATCTACTTCTCCCTTCGCCAATTGTCTACTTCCTCGAAGTCCTTGCACATTTCCACAAATGTGTGAAGCACATCCGGTATCTAATACCCATGATGTAGAAGCAAACAAGTTCGCCTCTATAACAAAGATACCAGAAGTCGAAGCTTCTGTAAGCTTCTTCGTCCTCTGATCTTCCAGGTAGAGTCTGCAATTTCTGTACCAATGCCCAATGGCATGACAGAAATAACACTCTTCCTTCTTGGGTTTGGGCTTAGGCTTAGTGACAACACTTGTCAATTTCCTTTTGCCCTTACCTTTGGAACGCTTCCT
>NW_010967359.1:12906-25885 GCF_000463585.1 Tarenaya hassleriana
ACTGTTGGGTTTCGCTACGGGTTCCTAGCATGCGATCATATCGATCTAGGGTTTGGTTTACTAGGTTTCATGCAGCGGAAGAAAGATCTAAACCTAGTCAAACATCACATGAACCAAACCTTCAAAACCCGAACAGATCGTGTATATCACCGTGGGAATCGAATACTTACCTCTTTCCTGAAGAAACGGAAGTAGGAGCCGATCCGGGGCCTGTTTAATCACCGAGGACTGAAGTTACAGTCCCTCTACACGTATCCACACCGACGGGAAGGATTCCAAACGCTTTTAGAACCGATCTGCTAGGATCTGTGAAGTATATCAAGTGGGATCTAATCCCGGGAGCTAGAACTATTAAAGAAACGATTTCTTCTGAGTTTTTGCTCTGTCTTAGAGTTCTGAAAGTGAGTTCTTCTCTTAGGACGGCGTCCAACAACTCCTTATAAGTTAAAACCCTAATCCTTGTGAAAAGAGACTTTTTCCGAGTATTGACTCGGTCCGAGTCAGAACTCTGACTCGGTCGAGTCAGAACGAATTAGCCCAAGCCCATTGTCAACTCTTGACTCGGCCCATTCAGTATTGACTCTGTCCAAGTCAAAACTTTGACTCGGTCCGAGTCAAAACATCAGCCAAGCCCAAAACACTTTCTGGGCTTCGACTCGCATGGAACTAACTCGGTCCGAGTCAAATACTGACTCAGTCTAAGTCAGAAGGCTGAATTCGTCCCGACACTCTGATTTGATCCGAAAAACCATTTGTTCGACCAAATCCAAGTCTTCCTTTCCGATACTTCACATATAAGTCCATCCCTAATGGTGTGTGACCCTGTAGGCCCATTCGCAGTGGCAGCAGCCTCGAGAACCATTCCCGATCTACAAGTCATGGTTAGCCTCTAGCAAGACGCCATGACCACCAACGTTGAATTGAGTTAGAGGTGATCTAACCAAGGCAATAACAGCTCGAGTTCTGATCCTTTATCTCACGATATCATGTGTTGAACAAGGGCATGACTAGTTCAACTACTTTCTCGTCTTGGCAAATCAACTAATAAAATAGATGCAACTACATCTATAGCGTGGCCACGCGTTTTCATAGTCCGATTTCCACGAGAGGGCCCAGCGATATCTCTCCTATTAAGGAGGTGACAAGTCTCATATTGCATGTCTACTATCTCCATATGATTCGTGAACGTATCTGATCAACGCCGTTATAATCATCCGGTTAAAGAAGACGTTTGACGCAGTCAAGACACGCCACTCCTCACATCAGATACTCTAGACATCTCAGGTCTAAGGATCCAAGAACGAACTGCTATATGAGATTCAAGTCATGACTCTTTCCATGTGACAATCTCATGCGGGCCAACCAGTCACTCGTTCACAACGAGTACCCATGATTGTGATATGCATCCAATGCATTGATCACACCTCATGCTAGTCTTAATTCATCATTGTTCCCACAATGATAACTGACCAGGGAGTTTAGAATCATTCTATAATGATTCAAGGATACCGAAATATAACAAACATGCCAATCATATAACGGGATTGTAATGCATTCATAAATCAATGAATCAATACAAAGTCAAAATGTCATATCACGGATCATCCTAGAGCATTACAACCAACACTAGCATCATCCTCTCAAAGACCGTCTGGATCTCTTACAGGTAAATCTGAGACTAACCCTCGTGAACATGTAAATGCGACTTTGAGAAGTGGTAAGTAGGTAGATGCTGAAGACCGACCAATGATTGAATAAGGCAAAAGCTTGAAGACTGCAGCTGTAGACATCCCCGTTGATGAACCTAAACCGGCTTATGTGCCTTTTCCTCCTAGACCACCACCAGTACCATTTCCATCGCGCCTGAGGAAGCATAACGAAGACAGCCAATTCGCGAAGTTCGTTGAGATGCTGAAGAAACTCGAGGTAACCATGTCATTCACTGATGCTATTTTGCAGATTCTCTCGTATACGAAGTATCTGAAGGACATCCTAACCAAAAAAGATATGCCTTGGCGAGTTGAATCTTTATCTCGGCAAGGTCGGATAACACCGCCTTAAGAGCCGCGTTCTCTCCCACATCACATTTCACTGAGTTTCTCCTACTGAACTCGTTGGACGTGTGGCTGCGTCCTTTGGCCAGTTTTGCAATTGTCGCCTCTAACTCTTGGAAAGGGATGTTGTAAATGTCACCTCCACATGCCGCATCAATCCAAGACCGAGTGTCATCTTTCAATCCATGGATAAAGATGGATAGAAGGTGGTCTCTTTCCATTCCATGGTGAGGGCACATTCTTTGATATTTCTTGAAGCGTTCCCATGCGTCGTGGAGGTTCTCCCCATCCTCTTGCATAAAGGCATTGATTCGATTCCTCGCATGTTGAGTCTTGGTGGGGGAGTAGTACTGCATAAGGAACTGTTCTTCCATCTCACCCCATGTCGAGATGGAATTTGGCTCAAGAGTGTAGAGCCAATCTCTAGCTCTCTCCGTAAGTGAGTAGGGGAAAGCTTCAAGGAACACATCTTCTATAGTTATCCCCGGTCCCTTCTCGATTGCCTTACAGTTCATCTTGAAATTTGTAAGGTGAGCATTCGGGACCTCGTTAGGTCTCCCACGGAAACTCATGTTGTTGAGCATTTGAATGCATTGCGGTAGGAGTTCGAAATCTTCTAACGGTCCCCTGTTGATGCATGATAGTAACTGAGTATGCTTCGGTTGTGTGTACGTTCGAAGCATTCTAGGGGCTGCTTGGGCTGGACCTCTTTGTGCATTGGCCCCTCTCAACAACTCTTCGGCCATTTCGGGTTGTTCTCTTCGTGCGTTGTTTTCTCTCAGCATTTCTTCAACCATTCCCCACTGTCTTTGCTGTTTCCGAGCGAAGCGTAGAGTCCTTTCTATTTCAGGGTCGAAGACGAGTTGATCTCTACCGATTGTGCTTCTTGTCATGCACCGGAAGAGCTGCGCACTAAAGAAACAAAACGAACCGAAAATGATGCGAAAAGGTTATGTCGCAAAGTAATCCAAGCAAGAATCCAAGCAATGGTGATCTAGCAAAAATCTAGACTAATACGAAAATGCCTAGTCCCCGGCAACGGCGCCAAAAACTTGATGCGCACGCACCGAGTCTTATATTTAGTACCTGATTCGTACCACTAACCGCAAATATACGGTAGTTGTAGTACTGGGGTCGAACACGAGGAGTAGGATGTATTAGTCTATCTCTAAGCTAGATTAGTGATCGAGTAAAAATATGGATGATGGTGTGTGTCGAAATGAAAGTAAGCAAATAAAATCAACGGGTTTGCAAACAATGATTTAAGGCGTTGTTGGCTCGGGATCCCTCATGAATCGCATGGAAGATTGATGATGCTACAATGTCTAGGGGTTTATCTTCCAAACGGGGGTTTCAAGCACTTCTTCTAGAGTTTGTCTCTCCCGAGCTTAAACTCACTACCTAGAGAATCGATTTACCCATCTCCCAATGGTCTAAATGATCTCTAGATGCATTAATGTACCCTATAATGAACCCTAAGCAAGCTAAGCCATCTCCCAATGTGAATAACTCACTCATTTGACATTTGGTTCCAAACATCATTCCCATATCCCTATGATCAATGTGTTCCACAATCATATTAATTAGGGTTTCATCCAAATCAATAGCATTAAGCATAAAACATCAAACCCATGAAAGAAAACTCAAAGACATCATAGATTAAGCATAGGTGTCCATACAAAAGTGGGGATCCCTCACCCACAACAAGATCACTACTCCATAACTAGGGTTTCAAAACAGAAAACAAAAGAGAAAAACATAGAAAATGAGAAGAAATGCTCAAGATGGTCTTCAATGGTGATCCTCTCCTTCAAAATGTCTCCCTAGGTCTCCAAATCTCTCTTGCCTCTTTTCCAAGGTGATTTTCTCCAAAAGTGTCGAGCCCCCTTTCTCTCTCCTCAAACTCCCATTTTTATGACAGTGCAAAAACTAGGTTTTTCCTCAAAATTCGGGCTTTTCCTTTTTGGGTCGGTTTTGATTTCGGGCGGTCGCTCACTTTTTCTTCAGTGTCGCCCATTTTCTCTTCATGGTCGCTCTTTTTCTTCGTGATGAGCGACCGCCCACTATAACGAGCGACCGCTCGCTCTCCGATTTTGCGTGGGGCGACCGCCTGGTTCCCTGAGCGACCACTCGCAGCCTGTTTGTCACAGCGAGCGACCGCTCAAAGTAACGCGCAGCTCACTCGATTTCTCTGAGCTCCTCCGGGCTTCTCGGTTCCGATCCTTTTCTGTGCCTCGTACGCGAAGATCCTCGTCTGATTGTCCTACAAGGAAAAAGAGAGGAAGATTCCTACCCATGGCCATCTAACGTCCTAATATACCTAAAATATGTAATGAGATGGGACTAATGATGTTAGAAATCGGTTGGAAAACCCATGTGATCAAATCCCCCCAGACTTGAGGTTTGCTCGTACTCGAGTAAATGTGCAGTTATAAAAACATCCAATGGGTGATGAGATATAGTCGGAGAATAAATGGGAGTTTAGAGTGGGTTGGCTGTCCGGATTAAAATCGTTGCGAATGAAATCGGGTTTGGTATAGTCTATCTTTTCCAGCATTCAAGCGAAAGTCTATCAATGGAATTTTCATAGCTTCCTACGATCTAGAATGGAACAAATTCTATTTGCTGAACATATCTCCTAAACACATCCCAAATGAGATCTCCAAAAGTCACTTAGCCTATAACTTCATTGTTTTCCCTTGTCCCATGTCTTCTTTTTCTTATTCGTGTTTTTGTGTTCTTTTTCTTCTTTCTTCCTTTTTTTTCTATGCAATCCCGGACTTCTAGGACGTTGGAATTTGACAAGTGACACTCTCTTTTTTTTCCTTTGTGCTCTTGCCCCACAACTTAGACCCGAGCCTTCGCTTTCGACGCACTAATGTCCCCGAATGATTTTCATTAACAAGATGATATCAGAGGAGTGTCGGGATGCATCGTATTTTCTAGGGCTTGTCGTTTCCTATAGGCTTCCTAACTCGGAGGACAAAAGCGTGGTTTTTTAAGGAGATGTTTCGCGCTTGATTCATAATCTCTACTCCACCTAGACTTTAGGAAAAAAAATAATCCCACATGACATTCATTCACTCTAGGACTGTTTCAGCTATTTCTACCTTACCCGACAATCTATTCAATTCTTTAGATGAATCTAAATTCAGCTCCTAAAACCTTTCCAAAACCATCCTCACTCTATGTCTCCCGCATCGTCATCTGATCAAATCTTTGAGAGGAAAAACCTTATGCAAGTGTATGCATGCATACCTATATGCACATATTTAACCTATTAGTGACAATCTATGCAAGTATGTACATAATGCAATTTTTTTTAAACTACATGAAATGCAGAATTCTAAGTGCAAATGATGTGAATGATGTGCATGGCTCATGGGTACAAGGTACGTTAGTGTCACTCCTTCCCCCAGACTTGAATCGAACACCGTCCACGGTGTTAACTCTCGGCTAGTGGGAAGGTTCGAAGGAAGAAATAGAGACGTGAGCCAATGAGACCCATGCAATGTTAAAAAAACTACAATGCTATGTGGTGGAAATACAAAGGCAGAGGTTGAGAAAGAGAGAACCGATTAGGTCTTCAGCAGGACCCGTGAGAGGAGTCGTTCCAGTCGGGATGTATGTTGTCGTCCCCTTCATCGCTATCCGTGCCGAGATCTCGTTCGACGTCGAACCGTATGCCTTCTTCCATTAGTGGGGGTAGCACATAGTATGACATGTTGAATGATCGGTAGATGCCCTCGGTACCCATGAACTTCCACAGTATCTCGCCTTGTTGTTCTTTGACTAGGCCATTCTCTACAAGATGGATGAAGTTGATCGTGTCTCCATGTATGGCGTCATGTTCGTGTACGTATGGCCCGAGGTTGATTCCCACCCTTTCTGCAATCAAGGTGACTATACCTCCAAAGCAAATTGAATCAAGGTCCGAAGAGTGTACCGAATGTATGTGGAGGATCACCCTTGAGGCTATGTCGGCAACTTCAAGCCGGTTGTGCATTATAAAATGAAGAGGGTCCATGAGGAGGTTGAGCTCAGTGATTGAAACGACCCTTGGGTTCTCTCGGGCAAACAGTGTTGAGGCCATGAATTGCTGAAGGTAGCGCACTGTGGGATGCCGGATCATTAGTGCTTCGAGATGCCATGGTCGGAATGTGCTCGCTGCGATTTGCATCCAGAAATTTTGGGCTTTGGTGATCGTGATCTTCTGTATCGCAGCAGTGGTACTCATTTGGACGCCCAAAATCTCGGCAAGTTGTTCCGCCTTGAGATAGAATTGTCGCCCCTCTAGTCGGAACCCAAAGTAGTCATCCCTAGGATTGTCGTTCTTCGGGATGAAGCAGTTGAATGTGCAGGCGAATTCCGTCGTCAACATTCGATACGTCCGAGGGTTAGCACGGAATAGGCGATCCCATCCGGCGAGTTGAAAGATCCCTTTGATTCTCTCTTAAAATTGTTTTGGTAGGATGCTGTAATGCACGAACTTTGAGGCCTTGATGCCTCTGTTCCGAATTCGGTATAGGGCGAGAGCTTCCTCGTTGGATCGAGGTTGAAATGGGGTTGGTACCGCAAAAGGCGAGTCAACATCGATGGGAGCCGCATCTACAAGACTCGAGAAAGGTGTGACTTGTGGCTTGAAGTCTTGCAAAACCGGTATACTGTCCGAAATGTACTTTCGCGCTTTTCCCCAACGGCTGCTAGAATCCATCTGAAACACACAAAAAATATCGAAAATTTGTCAGAGAAAACGAGCGGGTCGCCCGAAATCACGGGTGACCGCTTGATTTGCCAAAATGAAAGGAGACTTTTCAGGCGACCGCTCGAGTGGTCGCTCATTTATCCACCGTTTCTTTCCCAGCTCAGAGGAAACGGGCGACCCGCCTGTTTTCACAGGTGGTCGCTCGTTGTTCCCCTCGTAAGTGGGCGACCGCTCGTAAAAACTAGCGGCCCGCCTGTTTTCTCTGTTGAAATTTTTTTTCGAGCCGAAATGTGAGTAGTTGCTGCGCTAATCGCGTCCCGATAGAACCCAATAAATCCCAAAATATGCCAAGACATCATATAAAAGATTAAAAATCCAAAAGACGGGACATAAGTTGTGGATTCGATCAATGGCATCAAACCATGGTTCAACAAAAAGATGTAAAGCTCTATCCTAGGGACGGTGGAATCAGGGCGCTGTCTTCTTGCTTCTCTTGCTGGTGCCGGAGGCGGATGAAGCTTCGGTCTCGCTCGTTTGGGCTGATCCTCCCGCATCGGATTCATCATCATTTCCATCAATCTCTCCACCGTGCGAATGATCTCGCGTTAGGCATTCTCGATAGAGCAGTTGAGGGTGGCTTCTAGAGTGGCGAAGTGGTCCTCCATGGATTCTTCGATGGACGTGAGTCGGGTACCCAGATCCTCAACAACAGTGAGACGGGTATCAAAGCTCTCTAGCTTCTGTAGAATGAGGTCCAATCTGGGATCAGGAGCGGAGCTTGATTGACCCTCATTGCCTTGAGTTGGTGGCCACCTCTTCTTCCCATCGGTTCCCTAATTCGAGCTGGAGCAATGCCGAGGAAGTCCATTCGCAGCGGGAGTGAACGTCTCTATGGATTCGCATGGGAGCATTATATATCGCTTCAGTCCGTTATCCCCCGTGAAAACCCATTCCCATCCTTTTCGTCGAATGTGTCCTCTGAGTCGGAGAGCATCCAAGTTGAGGAGGATGTTGGAGTCGACGATATCGGCTTGGTAAAAGACGATTCTCGTGTCTATCCGTTGAGCTATCTCCGTGATCATCCCTTCCATGCAAATGCACGTTTCGTTGGCCTTGGTGGTGGCCACTGTATGCAAATGCATAGTTATCCGTGAGGCCAAATCCATATCCTTCCATGGGGCCCAAACATATGAGTCGAGTGATGGCCCGTTCATGGAACTCCCATAGTGCCTCGTAGAGATATCCCAACTCGATCTTGTGGATCTTGCCGAGTTCATCTCGAGCGAAAATGAAGTTGGACATCACTGAGTGGGCGTAACGAATGGCCGGGTGTTGCACCCATGATATCTTCCCTGCAGAGCTCGAGTAGTTCCAGATGACTATCTTCTCCCAAAAGTCTTGTAGAACGTATCCCGATATGGTGGGAATAAGGGAGTGCTTCCCTTTGGGGACCTCTAGGATGTCCGCGAATTGGGCCATGCTCAACCGGACCCACCTCTTGTTCAGTCGGAACTCCATGTATGCTTCTTCGATCGAGTTGTCCGTGGGAAAGTAGCATGAGTAGGTGGCCAGGAATTCGCGGGTGACGCTCTTGAATGATGGCTCTACGCTCTTGCTTAATTGTCCCCAGCCGAGCTTCTCAAAGATATACTCGATGTTGGCTTGAATCCCCAATTCTCGAATGGTGTGTTTACACATGAATTTAGTGTGCTCACACATGAATTTTCTTGGGCGTTGCTTGAGTTTGGAGAGATGCCTAGCCCTATCAGACGCTTCATCTCGTCTATCGATCTTGACCAGCTTCGGCGGCCCTTCTACGAGAATATTTTGTTTTGTCTCCAAGATTGTTGTTATCGTTCCCGACCTCATTTCCCTCTTTTGTGAGTAATCTCCCTCTTGCGATGAGGAAGCAACGTCACCAGCTCGAGCTCGCTTTGGTGCCATCTGCAAAGGTGTATGCGAGAGGGATCGGGGCATCCGGGGTTAGGACGTGGAAAGTTGGACATTTTTGGATGATTAGAGAAAACGAGCGGTCCGCCTGTTTTCACAGGCGGTCGCTCGTTTTTCAGGCGGTCGCTCGAGCGCCCGTATGCCAAAATGAACGACCGCTCAAGCGGTCGCCTACCGTGTCAGATTTCGATTTCGTGGCTAGAAATCTGGATTTTCCGGTCGAAATCTCCTATTCTACAGACCTAGCAACCATGCCCAGTGAAAATTTTGCCCTAACTCAACTGGCCTAACCCTAGGTTGAGGACTCGAGAGGGCGAGAGACTTGTGGGAACGGTGAGATTGAGAGAACGGAGGCGAGGTGACGCACGAGGGCGAGACGGCGGCGGAAGTGGAGCAGAGCAGAGGGGGAAAGGGGTTTCGCCGGCGAGAGAGAGGAGACAACAGAGGTTTTCGAAGAGAGAAGTGTCTCTCTCTCTCCCGATTTCGAACTTAAAATCGGATTCGTTATCGAGCGGTCACTCGATTTCTCGAGCGATCGCTCCAAATCCGAATTTTTGATTTTCTCTTTATTTTTCAAAACTTATGCAGGCGGTCGCTCAAAATCACGAGCGATCGCTTTCTTTGCGAAACCCCGAAAGCGATCGCCCGAAAAATGGGCGGCTCGCTCGTTTCTTCTGTTTTCCAGCGCCCGATGAAATTTTTCCCGTTTTCCGCACCTCCGACGAAAATATTTGTTTTGATGAGAGTGTTTGAGAGGATTTGGAGCCTTACTAATGTAAACAAAAACAAAAATTGACAAGGTGGAAGAATTTACATCCCGGGGTTAACCGAGATTGCTAGTTAAGGTCGTAGCTAGACCGAAACGTGGTTCAATTGATCAAAGAAAGGGAGAGTACAGAGGTACCTCCTCCCGACTTAATGCTCCCTGGATTGTATGGTTTGAGCCTTTGAGTGTTAACCATGAAAGATCCGCTTTTTCCGTAGTCAAGTTCCACTGCTCCATGCGAGGTAACGCTCTTTACAACGAACGGTCCCGACCATCTTGATTTCAGCTTTCCTGGAAAAAGTTTTAGTCGAGAATTAAATAAGAGAACGAGGTCACCTTGTTGGATGTTTCGATTGAGGATGTGTCGGTCATGCCACTTCTTGGCCCGCTCCTTGTAGATCCGCGCGTTCTCATATGCGTCCAAGCGAATTTCCTCTAAGTGATGAAGCTCCAGCATTCGTTTCTCCGCTGCGGTTTTCCAATCATAGTTCAACGCCTTTATAGCCCAATATGCTTTGTGCTCCAACTCAACCGGTAGATGGCAGGCTTTTCCGTACACGAGTTGGAATGGAGTCATCCCGATAGGTGTCTTGAACGCTGTTCTATAGGCCCAAACCGCATCTTTTCTTGACTTGGCCACTGCTTTCTCCAAAATTTGTTTGATCTCCCGGTTAGAGACTTCCACTTGGCCACTCGTTTGGGGATGGTAAGGGGTAGCTACTCTATGGTGAACGCCATATTTGGTCAATATGCTCTGAATCACTCTATTCACAAAGTGTGCTCCTCCATCACTTATCACCACTCTTGGAACTCCAAATCGAGGAAATATAATCCTTTTGAACATTCGTGACACGGTGCTTGAATCGTTTTTCGGACTAGCAAGCACCTCCACCCATTTCGTCACATAATCAAGTGCCACGAGAATGTATAGGTTGCCGCAAGATGACGAAAATGGCCCCATGAAGTCTACTCCCCAAACATCGAACGGTTCCACCTCCAAGATGTAGTTTTGTGGTGCTTCATTCCTCCAAGAGATGTTACCCATTCTTTGACAAGCATCGCATGAGCTTACAAAAGTGTGAACATCCTTGAACAATGTTGGCCAATAGAAACCCGCTTGTAAGATTTTTGCAGTGGTCTTGGCCGAAGCAAAATGGCCTGCGTAGTCCGATGCGTGGCAATGATGTATCACTTGCTTCACTTCTTCCTCCGGAATGCATCTCCAAAATAATCCGTCCTTGCCTCTCTTGAACAAGAAAGACTCATCCCAAAAGTAGTCTCTAACATCATGGAAGAACTTTTTCTTTTCGTTGTAGCTTAACTCCGGGGGTACCACCTTGGCGACCAAATAGTTGACGTAATCCGCATACCAAGGGGTCATGTTCTTGGTTTCTAAGGATAAGATGTGTTCTTCCCTTAGTGAATCATCGATTGGTACAACTTTGGGTAACTCCAATCTCGATAGATGGTCCGCCACCGTATTTTCCGTTTTTTTTCTATCACGAATCTCTAGATCAAACTCTTGCAGAAGCAACATCCATCGGATCACCTCGACTTAGCATCCTTCTTCGTAAGCAAGTATCTCAAAGCGGCATGATCCGTGTAGATGATGACTTTTGAACCAACCAAGTATGATCTAAACTTCTCGAAGGCGAACACTACAGCGAGGAGCTTCTTCTCCGTGGTTGAGTAATTCATTTGAGCGTCATCGAGCGTTCGACTTGCGTAGTATACGACATAGTGCTTCCCATCTTTCTTTTGTCCCAATACGGCTCCGACCGCAAAGTCGCTAGCGTCACACATCAACTCAAAAGGAATACTCCAATCCGGGGGTTGAATAATCGGGGGTGATACTAGTGCCTTCTTCAATATTCCAAATGAATTGTGGCATTCCTCATTGAACTCAAACGGGACGTCCTTGCCCAAAATCGCAGTCAAAGGTCTCGCTATCTTCGAAAAGTCTTTGATGAATCTCCTATAAAATCCGGCGTGACCTAAGAAACTTCGGATCCCTTTAACGTTGGTTGGTAGCGGTAGCTTCTCAATTACTTCCACCTTCGCTCTATCCACTTCTATCCCCTTGTCCGAAATTTGATGACCAAGTACAATGCCCTCTCGCACCATGAAGTGGCATTTCTCCCAATTCGATGACTCGATGAAGATTGGTTGAACACGCATCAAAGGAGGGTCCATGGACGGAGAAGTCATCCATGAACACCTCCATAATATCTTCAATGACGTCGGAGAAAATAGCCATCATACATCTTTGAAAAGTTGCGGGTGCATTTCATAATCTAAATAGCATGCGTCTATATGCAAATGTGCCGTAAGGGCATGTGAATGTTGTTTTCTCTTGGTCACTCGGATGGATAGGTATTTGGACGAAACCGGAGTAACCATCGAGAAAACAAAAATAAGAATGCAATGCAAGTCTTTCTAGCATTTGATCAATGAATGGAAGGGGGAAATGATCCTTACGGGTGTTTGTGTTCAGTTTTCGATAGTCAATGCACATTCTCCATCCCGTAACAGTTATAGTGAGTATGAGTTCATTGTTTTCATTAGGCACGACTGTGATTCCTCCCTTTTTAGGCACGACTTGCACCGTGCTAACCCAAGAGCTATCCGAAATTGGGTAGATGATTCCTGCATCTAACAATTTCAAGACCTCTTTCTTGACCACTTCTTTCATGTTCGGGTTTAGCCTACGTTGATGTTTGTAGGGTTTCCCGCGGGTTCCTAGCATGCGATCTCATCGATCTAGGGCTTGGTTTCTAGGTTTCATGCAGTAGAAGAAAAAGATCTAAACCTAGCCAAACGTCACACAAAACCAATTGTGCAATAACTCGAAAGAACGTGTATATCACCGTGGGATTCGAATACTTACCTCGTTTTATCAAGATTTGGAAGTATCAATCGATCCAGGGTTTGTTTTAATCACCAAGAGTTGAAAGTACAACTCCTCTACACGTATCCACACCGGCGGGATGAATTCCAACACTTTGGAATTTATCTGCTAGGATTTGTGAAGAGAAAACAACGTCCTTAACTTGGAATCGATATTCCGGGGTTTAGAACTCAAGAGAAAGCTTCTCTCAGGGCTCTAGGAAGTGTCCAGGACGTGTTAGGTTGATTACCTAGGGTTTGTGGCGGCTCCCATGATTAATAGGATTGCCTAAACCCTAAAAACGTGAAAAATGAAATTTTTCCGAAAGTCGGACCATCCGGTCTAGGTCTGGACCGGGCGGTCTGACCCCTACGCGGAACGAACGGTCCGTCTCTACGCAGAACAGACGATCTACACGCTTGCAGAACGGTCGGTCTATTCTTCAGCGGAACAGACGGACTGACACGGCTGGATCGTCTGGACCGGACGGTCTGGTCGTCTGGAACCCTTCCAGCTTGTTCCGTCATTCCTTCTCGCGTCATTCTCTTCACGTGTGATCCATCCCTAATGGTGTGTGACCCTGTAGGCCCATTCAAAGTTGTAGTGGCTTCGAAAAC
>NW_010967359.1:25896-29556 GCF_000463585.1 Tarenaya hassleriana
CCTCTAGCAAGACGTCATGACCACCCACCTAGAATAGAGTTAGAGGTGATCTAACAAAGCCAGCAATGGTTCGAGTTCTGATCCTTTGTCTCACGATGTCATATGTTGAACAAGGGCATGGTGTGAGCCACCCTTCCAGTTCAACCGCTTACTCGTCTTGGCAAATCGACTGATAAAATAGATGTAACTTCATCTATAACGTGGCCACGCATTTTCACAGTCCGATTTCCACGAGGGGCCCAGTGACATCTCTCATGCTTAGGATGTGACAAGCCCCGTATTGCATGTCTGCTATCTACATATGATTCGTGAACGTATATGAGCAACGCCGTTATGATCATCCGGTTAAAGAAGACGTTTGACGCAGTCAAGAACGCCACCCCTCATATCAGATACTCTAGACATCTCAGGTCTGAGGATCCAAGAACGAACCGCTCAAGTCATGACTCATGTCCATATGACAATCTCATGGGGGTCATCCAGTCACTCGTTCCAAATGAGTACCCATGATTGTGATTTGCATCCGATGCATATGATCATCATCATCAATCACACATCATGCTGGTCTTAATTCATCATTGTTCCCACACTGACAACTGACCAGGGAGTTTAGAATCATCTGCAATGATTCATGGATATCTACCGAAACATAACAAACATGCCAATCATATAACGGGAAAAGTAATGCATTCATAAACCAATGAATCAATACATAGTCAAAATGTCATATCACGGATCATCGTAGAGCATTACAACCAACAATCTCCCACTATGCTCTATGATCTATTCTACAAGCATCTAATCCCCATACCCATAACATGACCATCATGCTTTGACGAAGGGAGATGCTTCGTCAGCGGGTCGACAATATTATCATCTGTCGACACTCTACTTATCTTCACGTCTCCTCTGTCGATGATTTCTCTGATCAAGTGAAATCGCCTGAGTATGTGTTTGGATCTCTGGTGTGACCGGGATTCCTTAGCTTGTGCGATCGCACCATTGTTATCACAGTACTACTCAATGGGATCTGCAATGCTAGGAATGATGCCCAGGTCTCCCACGAATTTCCTGATCCAAACAGCTTCCTTAGCTGCATCCGATGCTGCTATGTACTCGGCTTCTATAGTCGAATCTGCAACGATTGGCTGTTTGGAACTCTTCCAACTAATAGCCCCACAGTTTAGGTAGAAAACGTAACCTGACTGCGATCTGAAGTCATCTATGTCGGTCTGGAAACTAGCATCGGTATAACCCCTTATAGCGAGCTCGTCTTCCAATCCGCCATACACCAAGAACAAATTCTTAGTCCTTCTCAAGTACTTAAGGATGTTCTTGACCGCAATCCAGTGAGCCTCACCTGGTGTAGACTGATATCTACTAGTCATACTCAATGCATATGATACATCGAGACGAGTACACAACATGGCATACATGATGGATCCAATTGCCGAGGCATATGGAATCCTACTCATGCGCTCTTGCTCATCCTGTGTCTTTGGACACTGAGTCTTGCTAAGAGTCATGTCATGTCCCATTGGCAAAGCACCCCTCTTAGAGTCTTGCATCTTGAACCGATTCAAGACCTTGTCAATGTATGTACTTTGACTTAGACCAAGAAGCCTTCTCGATCTATCTCTATAGATCTTGATTCCTAGAATATAGACGGCTTCTCCTAAGTGCTTCATCGAAAAGACCGATCCTAGTCAGGATTTTGCTCCTTGCATAGTAGGACCGTCATTTCCGATGAGCAATATATCATCCACATAAAGTACAAGGAAGACCACTGCGCTCCCACTGACCTTCTTGTAAACGCATGGCTCATCTTTGTTTTGTGGGAAGCCACGGATCTCTGAAGCTTGCATACCTTCCTCGGACTCTTAGGATCGACAAAACCCTCGGGTTGTGTCATGTACACATCCTCGAGCAAACACTACAAAAAAAACCCCAAATTCCAACCGGCGAATCCGTTGGAATCCGACATTTCCAACGGATTTCCAACGGATAAATCCGTTGGAAAAACATCGTTGGAAAATCGATTCCGTTGGAAATCCGTGGCAATTTCCAAACGGAATTCCAACGCAACAATTGGGTTTCCAACTGAAAATTCTGTGATATAACTCCAACGGATTTCCAACGGCTAATCGGTGGTAAATTTCCCACGGATATACGTTAGAATATCCGTTAGAAAATTTCTAACGGATTTACAACAGCGTTTTCCACGGATATCCGTTGGAAATACCGTTGGAATCATTGTCGGAATGTTACAACGGTATTTACAACGGCTATCTGTTGGAAAAATATAACGGATATCCGTTGGAAACGTGCGTTGCACATTTGCAACGCTATTTGTGACGGACGTCCGTTGGAATTTATAGGTGGTTCCAACTAATGTCCGTTGGAATGCTCGTTGGAAAAGGAAAAAAAATTAATAAAAAAATAAAATAAATATTTAAAAATAAATATTAAAATATTAAAATATTTATTATATATATATAATAAAACAAAATTAAAATTAAAATATTAAAATAAAAAAAATTGTTCAAATATTATAGAAAATTTAAATATTTCAGAAAATTTAAATTAATTGGCACTACGGGTTTCTTCGTCTTCACTGGTCCCGAGATTACGTGCCGTCGTTTCTGCTCCCGAACTTGGCGGCGTGTTGTGGAGTGGCCGATCACCTCGCATAAGCTCAATAATTTGTTCGAGGTTACTCACTTGTTGCCTGATACGTGTGTACCGAGTCTAGAATTTATAACCCAATTCACAACTCACCGCAAGGATACGGATCGTCGTAACACGGGGTCGAACGCAAGGACCGATAGCTAAATCTAAACCCTAATCGAAACTAAATCAAAAGCAAGTAGAAGTGGAAGTGAAGATGAAAGTATGTGGAATCAATGGAAAATAAAATAAGAAAGCAAATAAAAACGAGTAAACTATCAAGCAAGGATGACTATGGGTGTCGGGATCGTATTCGCGTGTATGGGTATATGCTAAGCATGCGAGAATAACGAGTATGACTTGTATTCGGGAATCATCAAGCAACAAAGATAGAGAATTCACCTCTCGGTGTACTAACTCCCTACCTACAGAGTAACTCGTCAATCTCTCGATCTATTCAAGTTAACCCTAGGTGCATAAAGAACGCTATCATCAACCCTAGATCGATTAAACCATATCTCTATGTGAATAATACGATCTATCCTATTGATTTTGATCCGAAACAAACCCATATGATTTTGATCCGAAACCAACTCATATCTCTATGTAGTTTAGAATCTAAGATAATTGACCAAGGGGTTAGCAAACATCAATCCAACAAAAGCGCAAATCAATAGAACTGAAACAAATCAAAACTGAAATCCAAGTTAGGGATCAAACATACCCAAAACACAAACGAATCCCTAACCCACAGCCGTGGATCACTCATGGTTCATAGAAAATAACAAAAAGCTCATAAGAAAAGAGATAAAAGAGAGGAAAGAAAGTCTCATGCAGATGTGTAGTCTCCACGATCGAATCCTCCTTCTTCCCGAAATCCCGTGAACTTCTATTCTTCTCTCACCAAAAGCTCTCCAAAAATCTGTATCTAAGTATTCTCTAAGGCTCTCTGATGTTCTAGGACGTGGCTAGGGCTTTTTTATAACCCTAGGG